>NW_015386584.1:1049337-1080448 GCF_001527695.2 Protobothrops mucrosquamatus | reverse complement strand
TGAATAATTTTTATTAATACGGAGGAGATGGATTGTTTAAGTTTAGAGTTTGGAGTTAGAGATATTAATATTTGTTTACTTGTATTTGAATATTAGCCTAGGTTTGGTTTGGGAAGTCCGGGGGGCGGGGGGATGGGATATAACATTGTGTAATATCTGTGATGTATTTCTTTTTTTTTTTATGATGAAAACAATAAAATTTTATATTGAAAAAAAAAACCAAAAAAAAAACCATTTTATAGTTAGGCAATATTGTCTTTCATTTAAAAGCATAGTCTTACACGTTGAATTTTACAAAACTTCCTTTGCTAGTTGAAATGAAGGTTGAAAATGTGTCACACTTGAAGATTATGGAGGGAATAATAGTTGAATAGACCAAGTCATAACAGATCAAAATATGTAAAGAAGCTAGCAAAAGAATAAAATATTCTCTGAGATCCATAACAGTGAGAGTCTTATTAATTCCTATATTAAAGAACTATAAATGCTTATAAATGCCCTGAAATAACTTGTAAGTTATTCAAACGATTATTCTGCCTGTCCCTCAATAAGATAATGTTGTTCATTAACACATACATTCTGTCTCTGAATGTGTTTGTGGATGTGTATATGAGTTTTTGTTATACTTCTTTGCTTTTGCAAAGCCATCACTCACATATTCATGCCAAATCTATGCCAAATCAGTGGTTTAAAAATATTATTGAAGTGACATTTGGATGGATAGAATGATGGATTAAGCCAATATGCTTCTCCTTATGTTTAAAACTGTGAAAACAGCTCTGACTTGCTAGAGTCAGCGGTTGTCTCTGAGTAAGTGTCAGCTGAATATGATTCAGTTCTTGTCCTTATTATTCCCCAGGGTAGATTCAGATAAATTTGATATCAAGGATTAAAAAGAAAGATTAACTTTCTGCTTGGGTTTATAAATACACCAGATTTGTCACTACTTCACAGTTCTTCACAAGAACCCTTCAGTGTAGGGCAGCATCATGGTCAAGGAACCATGAGAATTGGCCTGCAACACAACTTAAAGAAAAGCTTTGACAGTGAATGAACCTGCTCTACTCCGGTTGGCGGAGATGGCTCCTTCCCTCCCTCCCTCCCTCCTCTCTCTCTCTCTCTCTCTCTCTCTCTCAACAATTTTAGCTGTTAAGAAAAAACATAATGTCTGTGGCAAATCAGGTAGCTGGAAATCATTCTAGGAGGAAAATGGTTATCATTCCTAGCTTGCTACGTAACTGATACAATTAATAGGTAGTCTTGAATTTACAATCATTCCTTCAGCAATGATCATAATCTGGGCACTTGTCATCCGGCTCACACTTTTGACCAGTTGCAGCAATCATCTAATCACTATTTGCAACTTTTCCTACCAGCTTCCCAGTCAGTAGGGAGGCTGGCAGGGAAGTTTGCACGTTGCTGGTACATGTGCACCCTTTTCCAATCTCTGTGTGCTCACCCTGCACTCAAGTTGCTAGCATAGCTCTCTTCCACTTGTACACCCTCCCCAAGCCCCACTGCACTTTTCCTGCCACTCATGTATTTCCACACACTCTCCCCAATTCTCACTAAGTCTCCCTTGCACCATTGCATACCTTCCTGACCCTCACTGTGCCTCCCTCATAGATCTCCGTAGTCTCACCACGCTTTTCTTCCACCCTTGTGTATCTTCCTCAACCCTCGTCATGCATTTCTTGCACCCTCCTCAATTCTTGTCATGTCCCTAATACCCTCATGCATCCTTCACACCTTGCACTCACTCCTGACCCTCCCTTGCATTGTCCTGCATCACATCACACATTATCCTCAACCATCACTGTGCCTTCCTTGTACCCTTGAGCATCCTCCATAACCCTTGACACCCTCAGAATACTTCCCTTGTACTCCCACACACTCTCCACAACCCCTGACATGCCTCTTTCCACCCTCCTTCACCCTCTCACATTTTCCCCCAACCAGCAGCAGCCCCCTGCCTGCTTACACACCATCAGGAACTTGCAACTTCCTGCCAGCTTCCCTACTGACTTGGTTGTAGGATGCCATGCCTAACAAACATGGGATTTAATTAATAACAGCAACCTGGTCTATAGAGATTGCTGTCACTAAGCAATGTTGTCACAGTTAATGACTGCATTGTTTAGTGATGGAAAGTCTGGTCCTAATTGCTATTGTATGTCAAGAACTATCTGCATAGTATCTTTTTAGTTCCCTGGACAATCCTTTGTCCCCATCTGAAATATATGTATATGAGATCATTTGTTGTACCTTCGTTAATGTAACTGTGAAGGATCAGACTAAAGAATAAACAAGGAACAGTGATAGAAAGATAAAATTAAGAAAGCATTTGCTGAAGAAATGGATATGAACTGGTTTTAATAAGACTGAAGGAGATACAAAATAAAATTACAGAGGATGCCTCATTTTTTCTTTCTTGGAGACTTCATGAAACTGGCTTGAAATTTATGACCAGCACTATAGCCAGACAGGATTTATTTTTAGCTTACAGTAGAGGAAGACAATTTATTAGAGATTTTTTTTAATTTGCCAAATTAATTTTGTTAGAGGGCGTCTTTACTTTCTCATCCTGTTGTTAAAAGGCTTTCTCAAAGAACATTTCAAATCTGAAGCATATTTTTTAGATTAATTAGCTGCTTCTTAGCCAAGGGGTGTTTTTCTGAAAATTTAAAAATTCTCGACTTTAAACAAGGACCATATTGCTTTCCACAACTGCTATTATGTGCTACTTCAAAGCAGGTTAAATAACTTACCACTGAATTCAATAACATTTCTTTCAAAGTCTGTGAAATTATCAACAAAATATTGTCCATAATTATCAAAATGTTGATAATTCCATTAAAAAAATACTGTTTGCTTATGATCACCGGGTACCAAAGTTTCTCACAGCTTTATTATGAAATTACAAAGTCAAAGTAAAAATAAAAATTTTAATGGTTTAAATTCAAATTCTAAATATTTTAAAATAAATTTGATGTGCATAGGCGTCAAGCGTACGTATGATATCCCACCAACTTTATTTCAGAATTCAGAATTGGCCTAGAACGCAAAGAAAATCTTTTTAGCAATAATTAAAGTTTACAAATACTAAGATAAAAAAACTGATATAAACTAAGAAAAATATATTTAAAAAAAGAATAGTGGAAAGAAGTATAAAAAAAGAGAAAAAGAAAAAGAAGAGAAACAAAAAAATTATACCCCCCTAACTCCAGACAAATATAAATAATATGAGTAAATGTGACACTTTCTCTAATATTTCAGTTTTTTAAAAAAAAATCTCTTCTTCCTATAACTTCTTCCTAATTAATAATAAAATTACAAAAATCCATTATTCAGTCCTAACCAATAAAGATCTATTAAGAGCTACCAAAAATATTAACATACATATTTTAATCTTAATCAAAAACTTCCATTTTTTAAATCCAAACTTATCACTTTCTTTAAGAAATAAAGCAAAATAAAACTTTTCCCATTTATAAACAGATCTTTACAGCCTCGTTATTCAGTCCTAGTCAAAAAGAAACCTCATTAACAGCTAACAGAAACCACAGCATATATATTTTAACCCTGATCAAACAGATTCATTTTGTAGAACTTTGGTTTTCTTTTTAAAAGCTTAATCTTTAATGCCATCAAGTAATGTTTGTCTTCTCTCAGAAACAGTTTCCTTGGTTTTACACATTCCTTTTGTAAATCGGAAATAAGAAGGATTTCCAAGTCACTCTTCTGATTTATTATTTGTTTGTCCCCTTTAATTTTTAAGACATCAGCTGGTTTCATTTGCAAATCTATTTGGGCATCTTTTTCCATATCACTCTTATACGCTGGCATTACTAAAACCATTTGCAGATCCACACCATCTTTTTTTGCAATCCAGCATTTTTTGTAGCTCGGGGTTGAAATTATCACCCCCACCAGCAGTGACAGGGCAAACCCCACTCCTTACTAGCACTGATGATGTTACCTTGCTTGGGTAATGAAATGTCTTCAAGAAAACAGCCAAGCTCAGAGAGCACTAGAGACCACCCCCCAGTATTTTTTTTCTCCAAATCCACTTTTGAATCAGTCTCAGTCCCTGTTTTATCTAACTATCTGTTGTTATCCTCTATTATGGCATCAAGCATTCCCATAAGTATTTTTTCTGTATATTGTTCCCAAACAGCCTTGAGTTTTTTTTACAGTCAAATAGTATTGCTCCATTTTATTAATGGCTTTACTCCCTTTTAAGAATCATTGTTCTCTCTGGTTTCCTCTAGTCAACCATCAAGTCCACTCTTATCTGCTTATTTTTCCAATCAACAAAATTCTCCCATGGGAGGATTTCTTAAAGTAAATTTCAAAATCATATATATTTTTTATAAATTTTAAAACATGCCACAGGAAATATTCTTTCAAATCTATCTAGCCTATTTTTCTAAAATCCACTTTCTAATCCTCCTTTTGCTGTTTTCCACAACATAAACCTTTTCTTTTTAATTCTTAAACTTACGTTGGAACTCTAGTAGAACTCATCCAGGATAGAAGGTTTCCCAACAATGTTTCCCAGCTTGCCCTTCAGAAGCTTCTTAGCTTCAAAGAATCAATAATAAGCAGGTTCCTAAGACAGTTAAGAGGAGAAGTAGGCAAATCCATGTCTTTTTTAAAGGTGACAAATTATGACTTAGGCAGGATGATTATTCTCTAGGTTCCCAGAGCTGTCAAAAATGCTAGAGATCGCTGTTTTATAATCATTTTAAAGGGAGATTCTGTGTGGAGTAAACTTGTAGGCCATCCGTGTCCTCTTCTTGATCCAAAGAGAAATTCTGAGGGGGTAAGATATTTCTGCCACAGTTGTCTCTGCTTTTGTAAAGCCATGCTCAATCTGCCATTGCTCTCCTGGAAGACCAGAATGAAAAAAAAAAATCCTAAAGAAGGAACAGTGCTTATCACGTTTTTGAAAAATTGCACAGGTCCCAGTAGACTTTCTGAAACCATCACCTGGGGAAATAATCATTCAGAGGATCTTGGAGACATAGGCCTTGAAGAGTCACAGCCAATCTCATCCTCTAATGTGCAGACAGTACCCTAGAACAGAGGTCCCCAACCTTTTGGGCACTAGGGACCAATTCTGTGGAGAGAAGCTTTTCCACGGACCGGAGGGTGTGTGATTTTGTGTGCTGCCTGCATCTTGCGGATGGGGCTTTGCTTGTTTGTGTGGACCGGTTGCTGGCATGCCGCGGCCTGGTACTGGTCCATGGAGAAGGGGTTGGAGACCCCTGCCCTAGAACTAAGAGCATTATGTACATTTGAAGCATTATTTCAAATATTTCTGAGCCTTCCATGAAGGAAGGAAATGCATGTGAAGCAGTAGCTGAAAAAAAAGCAAAGACAGGTGAACCATGTCATCAAACGGCTATTTGGAAGAAAATTTTGCTGGGATAATGTATCTAAATATATTTCTAAGTTGGACAAGTCATTCCTGTCATAGGCACATGCATATATTTGAATATAATGTGAATAATTATATACAATTCACATTGATAGGCATAGTTGTCATGGATTTTAAAATATTCTTGTTAGAATTCACTCTTTTTACTTCATATTTCTAGCTCTTTTTTATTGATCACTCCATAACTCTCCACTGAGCACCACATCTATGTGATATTTATACATGTCCCTGGATCATCCCAGTTTTGAAAAAGGAGGAAATTCAAAATAGACTTGCAACTCTGATTAATATATCAGAGGACTGTGATAACATAGGAAGCAATTTATTTCAGACAAAGCCCAGTGTATTAAAGAGCTCCTTAATCTAGCAAAGGAAGACATAAGGAGGACAAACGGCTAAGCCTTGGACAAACTCAGTCAAAAAATTAAATATAAAATAGTAGTGATTTACTATTACCATGGATTATCAAGGGAGCCGGCTTGGGATTCTTCATTATTTGCAATCCTCCAGCAGAGACTGATATTGGGGTTAATATAGTGCTTGAGCCAAATATGATTTAATGCATTGGATATGCTGTAAAATTTTAACAGAGGGGAATTCATTTGCACTGCCAAACAGAATATCAAATAATGGAAATCAGAACTGTATTCATAGAATCAAGATCATGCAAGGTATTAGTACTGCTTTATAAAACCCTAGTAAGACCACACCTGGAATACTGCAGCCAATTTTAGTCACCATATCACAAAAAAGATGTTGAGAGTTTGGAAAAAAAAATCAGAGAAGAGCACTAAGATGATCAAAGGCCTGGAGACTAAAACATATGAAGAACAGCTGCAGGACTTGGGTTTGGCTAGTCTAAAGAAAAGAAGAAATAGGGAAGACATGTTAGCAGTATTCCAGTATTTGAGGGGCTGCCACAAAGAAGAGGGGGTCACGTTATTCAACAAAGCACCAGAGAGCAGGACAAGAAACAATGATGGGAAACTGATCAAAGAGAGAAGCAACCTGGAATTAAGGAGAAACTTCCTGACAGGGAGAACAATTAACCAGTGGAATAGCTTGTCCCCAGAAATCATGGGTGCTCCATCACTGGAGATTTTTAAAAAGAGGCTAGACAGTCACTTGTCTGAGATGGTATAAGTTCTCCTGCTTGAGCAGGAGGCTGGACTAGAAGACCTCCAAGGTTCCTTCCAGCTCTATTCTATTTTAAGTGCAGGTTCATTGCTCTATGAGGGTCCTGCAACAAAATATTGTAGAATACTGTTTCCTATTCTGGGCCATGAGCCATTATTCCCTCTCGTATACTGATCTCATTTGATTTTCCACTTTCCTCCCAGTGGTGAGTATACAGACTCTGAGCATACTTAATCCTGGGCTGTTTGGGATTATAATTCTTCCCCATACTTACCCGGATTCCTCCCCATACACACTTGTCTGGTTTTATTTTATTTTTATAATATATTTTATTAATTTTTTATACTAACAATCTTTAGTGCTTAGTGAACAATATGTTGTCTGGGTTCATATATTTAAAAACAATAATAATTAATTTCTATAATTGATCAATGTATTAGTTGATAATATATTTTCTTGATCCTCTCTTCTTCCAGTAATATTCTCCTTTTGTCTACATTAAACAAATATAATTCTTAATATTTTCAGTACATACAGAGTTGGGTATAAACATTTTTCTAGTATTTGTACATATGACAATAGCATCAACATATAACATCTTTTCTAATGAGCTTATGTTTCAATTGTATTTATAGGTCATCTTATTAAGTCATATGTCTTGTTTTCAAGATTCTTGTTTAAGCTTAATTTCCCCTCAGATTGAAACCACTCTTATCAGTCATAATTTTCTCAAAATTCATTACCTTTGAATATCCAAACTTTTCATTCAAATACACCGTCTCAATATTTTTACATTTTATATATTATAAAAATATTATACTACTTATATATCTTATCTCTCTTACTATAGGGCCCCTTTATGTCCAAGCTTTGTTTATTCTTTTAACCATGTTCAAACAAGTATTTAATCATATAGTACACCATCTAGCAATCTTACTATAGGGCCTCTTTATATCCAAACTTTATTTTTTTAACTGTATTCAAACAAGTGTTTAGTCATATAGTATTCCATCTGGTAAGTTGAATCACATCTTTTAAATCTAATTCTAATCTTCTTCTTTTGCCAGATCACTTTCCAAATCAGTAGGTTTAGCTTGCCAGGTTGTATTTTTGTAGATATTGTTGGAGATAAAAAAGACAAATTAAATAGAATATTGGTTTTTTTGTCTCCCACGCTTTAATGATTCTCCTGACAGCTCTTTAATCCATTTTATTGAATCTTCTTTTTTGTCCTCAAATTTGTTTTGAAGTCCTGGTAGGCAAAAGATCTTTTTTATTTCCTTTGTTGTAGCAAAGTTTTGCAGATTTTCTTTTGTTTGTATTAAGATGTAGTTCTCTTCATTTGTAGCTTCCATATTTAAGTCATTTTCCTCTGATTTGTATTCTATTGTCTGGTTTATTTGTTCATTCTTTATCATCTTTTTTTGAGAATTGATTAATTAGAGATATGTTCATTTATGTTATCAAAGTTGTTTTTAATCTTGTCATGATTTAAGACAATTGTCATTCGAATCTGTTGCAGCATTGCATATATTTTCTCCTGGAATGTATTTGCTTTGTTTTGAGTCATTGTTCCTGCAGATCTCTGATGTTCTACGCTGGGGTCTTCAGCAGGAGATGTTAGGTGTCATTTTCTGTCACTTTTAGATAAATATACAACATCCATTTTGTCTCCCTCTAAGTAGTTTTTCACTGGTACCATAGTCTCTTTAATTAGCTTTATCAAACCAGCCCATCTTAAAATCCAAACAACCAAATCTTGTGTAATTCTTATCTTTATATATGGTTTTTGTAATTCAATATGCTTCCAGTTATCAAAGCACCACTGAAAACAGTATTTTATAACAGTTCTTCTTTTCAGGGGTCTTATAAATTATCAGCCAGACAAGATTTAACCACCTGAAAGCTTTCCAGTAACTTCCCCTTTAGAAAATTAACCAAAAGCCAAGGTTTTTCTTTCTCTGCAAACAGTTCTTAAACTTAAAAATGCAGCTCAATGTGTTTATAATCCCAGAAGGTCAACAGTTGTTAAACATATATAATTTCACTCTGTAGTAGATAGCCCAATGCTTTGTTCCCACCTGTTTTTTGCTATTTTTGGACATCTTGCCAAATTCTGAGTCAATGCAGTTATAGTTTTCTCTAATCCTCCACTAGGTATCAGTAGCTGTTCATTTTCCAGCTTTTAAAGCAAACAGTTATTATTAATTTTTTTCATATAATTTCATCAATACTTTTCAGGTATGGAATTTTAACAGTTTTCTTAGTTTTCAAATTTATCCAGACTGTAGTATTTTACCTCATTTCAATATATTTTTGTTCCCTATAAAAGTTTAATTCGCCACTTCCATCTATGGGAGGGTGGGGATGTAGTCCCCTCCCTTCTCATTTTGGGAGGATTTTTGCTTCTTGGGAATCTTTTCCTGGAAATCAGATACAAAATAGAAGAGAGAAATTGAATTCCCCATCCAGTTTCAAGCATGTTATTCACTGTTGTTCTGGTTAGTGCCTTTGGACTTCGGCTGCAAGTAGCTTGTGCTGGTCACTAAAGTGTGGCCAGCCTTTCTCCTGTCGGGTTAGAGGGCTTCCCCTGGATTGCGCGGGATGACCACCATCGTTCTGCAATCATCGGGGCTCCCCTCTTTCTTCATCGCCTCGTCGGGGCGACTTTAGACCCATTAGGGTCCCTTGGCAGGACGAAACTAGCCATGAGGTGCAGAGCTCTGCGCTCCCTCGGCCATGTGCTACGGTGCAAAACCGGAAGTCACACCTGTCTGATTTTAGTGCATTCTTTTCATATCTCTGGACAGAAAGACAGGATATAAATTGATGATTATGATTTCCTAGATGTATCTTTATTTAATTTTTACATGAGAATGATGTTTTTAGAAGAAAAAGAAATGTTTTCCAAACTATCTTTAATTTTCATAGAATCATAGGGTTGAAAAGTGACCTTAAAGAACTTTAACTCCAACTACCTGCTTAGGGCAGGACTCCTGATAACATCCCACGCAAATGATCCAGGACTCCTGATACCATCCCAGATAAACCACCAGGAATGGAATCCTCATGAGTCCAGGAGGGAGTTTGTTCTACTGCTTCATAGCTTTCACAAGCATGAAATTCATCCTTATTTCAAGTTTGGATCTGTAAAACTTCCACTCATTCTTGTCCTACCCTTGGGACCTATAGAAAATAAATCCATACCCTCTTTCATATAACAGTCCTTCACATATTTGAAGAGTGATTTCATATTTCAGTCAACCTTCTCTTCATTAAAGTAAACATACCCACTTCCTTCATTGTCCTCCATGGGATTTAATCTGCAAGATCTTCAGCATCCCTATTGCTAGTATCTGGACTCTTCTCCACTTCCTTCCTATTTTGTGACAACCAGTATTGGACACAATATTCCAAGTGTGTGTAAAGTGAAACTATCATTTTCCATGCTCTGTTCTTTTGTTCGTGTACCCCAAGATTGCATTAGCTATTTTGGGACCTGTAGCACATTGGTGACTTATATTTAATTTCTAATCTAAAAGGACGCCCAGATCTTTCTCACAAATACTGCTGATCAACCAGGTGCCACCTGTCTTATGACAGTGCACCTATTTTTTTTCTTACCTAAATGCAGAACTCAACATTTCTTGCCATTGAACTGCTTCTTGTTGGATAGAGCCCAATGTTCAAGACATACAGTGTCTTTTTGAATCTTTAGCCTGTCTTCTGAGCTACTAGCAATGGCTGCCCACTTTTTTTAGAAGTTTACCATCTTGTCATTCTTTCCACTACTAACTTTTCTCCTTTTTTTTGCCTTCACACAATTTTTTTCTTTCTAATTAATACTTTTTTTTCTCGAACCTACTTAGAAAATATCAGTCAATCGGGAATCAAATTCAGAATGTGATTGTGTAATAATACTGCATGGCCACAAGATTTTATTATTGATAGAGTGCATTACTGAAAATAATCAAAGTCAATTCAGAATAAGATTAATGCTTCCTAAAGAACAAAGCAATATCAAATTGCCAAATTTTCCCCAGCCAAAATTGCTCACAGGGAATATTTTTGGATCAACTAATATATAAGCCTCTCAAATTCTTTAGAACTTTAACTGTATAAATGAATCTTCCTGTGCTTTTTTAATATAACATTTATCTCAACAAAGGAGAATTTATTTCTTTGCTGGGTGGTGAAAAATGTATAGTTGTATCATTGCAGTGGGACATTCAAAATGCAGTAGTTCATTTGATTGTGGAAGAAATAGGCTTCCCTGTATTCATTCAATTACCAGCTTCATAAAAAATGAGAGTGGCTTCAACATCATGTTACGGCTTTGTATTTGTTTCTTCAGGGGACAATATAATGTTCTCTCCTGCTTAGTTTTTTGTGGAGGCATTTCTAAAGGCCAAAGGCAGTTTAGTTATTGGATATCTAATTACCTTATATCTACATTCTAGGTTGACTTATGACTATCTACTTTTCTTTCTCATGAAAATGGCTCTTTCTACCAAGTAAGCTATTTTGAGAAACGGATTTCCATTTGGATTGTGTGTCCTTTGTTGCCCATTGTCCATATCAAAATTAAGCACCATGATACCTATCGGTAACAATGTACCTCAGAGCACCTATGTTGGTGCCCATACAACTCAAAGTGCTAATTAAAATTGCTTTTAATTAACAAAACCTAACTGATAACCAGGCATATTCCAAAATAAAATACTAGCATTTGGCATATTAGAAAATAAATCTGATACAACCAAGTACTGGGTTTAGGTTACTATATACTGAGGAAAAAACCAGAGATGCTAGACAACATCCTAAGATGTTTTGGTGGGACAAGGATCAATCTCATCAATTTGCTTTTGGTACTAATACACAGTACTTTGTATCTGCTTGTGTTCAAGTGCACTTGACTCACATTGTGTAAGGAACCTTATTAAACAAGCCTGATGCCTCTGTAGTAGCATCTCTGTTTGGTTTTTTGGTATGGGTTACTGCCTTTCTAATTCGGTGCTTCTCAGGATTCTGCTGCTGTCTGATCTGCTTAGAGNGACCATTTCACGGGGGTCGCCAAACAACACCGTCCGCCATTTTTTTTTTTACCCTTTTCCTTAGCTGTGCTACTCCCTCTGCTTGGCGGCAGCCTGCATGCACGAACTTTACCAAATGTGCCCTGCAGGAGGCATGTGAAGAGCGCAGGCGCAGAGCAAGGCCCAGCCCTCCCCAGGGATTCATTTCAGATTCATTTCAAAGTTTTTCTCGCGCAGAAAACAATTGCGGAACACTCGGGAATCCCTTGCAAGGCACCAGGTACCTTGGTGCTTATTTCCTAATGCTGTGGTGGCGAACCTATGGCACGGAGCCGTCTCTGGTGGCACGCGAGCCATTGCTGGGCCGAGCTGTTGCCTCCTCTTCGCACATGCGCAGCTCTCCGCACACGTGCAGTCTGGGAATAGGCGAGAGGCTACAGCGGCCGGCCGCGCAGGGGAGAAGAAAGACAAGGGGCAGCGGGGGCAGTAATGGGGATGGTGAATGGCATGGGGGGGCGGCCTGCCTGGTTAACTGCCTTGCCTCGGCCTCATGGAGCTATGGCGGAGGCGGCGGTGCAGAGGCTGATCCGGACAGCCGCGCAGGGCAGAGGTGCTGCCCAGGGCCAAAGGGGAGACCGGGCAGATTGCGGGCACCGGCAGGAGTGCCGGCACGAAGGCCGATTGCACGTGTGAGCAGGACAGCCGTGCAGGGCAGAGGCAAAGACGAGCCTGGCCGGCCGCAAAGGAAACAGGCGGGAAAGGTGAGTAGCACGCCTAAAAACAAAAAAAAGGAGAGAGAGCGGGAAAAGCAACGAGCTGGCAGATCCTCCCAGAAACAGCTGGAAGTTCTGATCCCTCCATGGAAGTTTCCCATCCCTCCGCTGCCCGCCTTCTATGAGGGCGCTGGTTAAAGTTTGGAGGAGTTCCCCCCCGCTTTATTATTTTTGGGGGGAGGGGATTTACCAGGAATGGTGCCTCTCCCCGGGATGACCAGAAGGGATCCCCTTTTTCAAAGGGAGCCTCTGAGCTCAGCTATCCGGACAGCTCCCCGTCCGATCCAAGTGAGCCCATTCCAGCCCCAATCCTCACTTCTTCCGAATCAAGAGACGCTTTCAGGGCATCTTTGCGCCAGAAGAGCCCCCCCTGCTTCTCTTGCCCTGCACCTCCTCCTCTTCATCTTCCACCTGACCGGCTGCCGGGCTCCTGGTGGCCCTGCCCCGCTTCAGCAGCCTCAGCCCGCCCCCGCCACTCCGGACCTCTACTTCAGCCCCAGCACCCTGGCCGGGGCCGGAGGGGAGGCCGCAGTGCCTTTGCACTTTGCAGAAGCTCGCTGTAGGCAGGGGGNGCTTAGAGAAACAAGAATTTGAATACAATCGGTATTACATTTCTTTGGAAGCATTCTTAAGCTGGTGCATTGAATAAGAAGCCACAGATAGCCTTTTTGATAGTTATACAGAATCTGAAATCTGAATGAGCTAAAAATTCCTCCTTGGAGTTTAAGGTTTTATTTGCATTTTGATAAATAAAATATTGAGAATAATTAGGACGATTTCTTAAGTAATATCCAGCCTACACTCACCTATCATTTTAGTTGTGACTTATACAAGTGAACTGTCTTTGAAAAATGTATCTATACTGCACAAGAGATCTCAATACATGATACAGTATATAATCCTGACATATGTTTTCTTCTAGTTAATAATATATCTGTTTGTGGGAAGGGGGACCTCTGGTTTTAAATATCTTGGTATTATTTTGTATTTGCAGTGTCTTGGGTAGTACAGTTGAGATGTGTAATTACATCCTAAGAAAATTGATGAGGAAAAAGCAGGGTAATCTGGAAGAAGTTATTGAATCTCCAGGCATGTTTCTTGCTCAGAAAAAATATATATACTCGCGTATTGGGATGTTTCATTTCCTTATGTGTTGCATTCAGAGATAGTTTTGAAAATGCAAAGTGGTTGATATTCATGGAGAGCTTTCATTTTATGGTGTAATATTATACACTTTCCTCTATTATGGGTGTTTGCAAGGTTCACTGACTTGCTGTAGAATATATAAGATGTAGTCAGGAACAACACTTTAATTACAGGCTATAAACAATAGAAAATGGAATTTATTTGTTAAAATGCAACATATATTGCAAAGCAAGCATTTGTTTAAGCTCTCCTGGTAGCTTTTTTATTTCAGTAGAGGAACAAACCAACCTAAATTTTGGTACACAAGTTGGAAATAATATACCCTGTACATTAATTACACCATAAATGTACATATTGTACCTAAGGGATTTCTATAAGAGGAGAATTATAAAATCTTATCTATTCATTCTATTCATTGTCTTAGACATAAATTTTGAAGACACATTATTTAAAGTTGTAGTTAATTACTTTGCCAAGAAGTATATTGCTAAATTAGAATTTTAATTGTTCTTCCTAGTATATTCTTCAGATAAATGAAAAGTAAGTTCCATATAAAAATATCTTTCTACAAAAAACTATTTTAGAATTTAAAATGAAGAAAAGGTGCTAGAATTCTATTATGTTTCCTTTCTGTAGTAATTCTAATTAAGTAAAGAAGGCTATTTTTGCTGTTCATGTTTTTAATTTTAAGGACAAAATTTGTTCAGAAATCACAAGTAAAAAGTTCATATATTGAGCTTATGAAGGAAAATAAATAATAAATAAATGTCATTATGCAGTCTGTCCAGATGTGTTGGGATTACTCTGCCATTCCCAATTTTTATTTGGTCATTTGGCTGGGACTACTTGGAACTGCAGTCTCAGAATAACAGAATTGGAAGCGACCTTGCAGGTCTTCTAGTCAACCCCCTATTCAAGCAGGAAACCCTATACCAGTGGTGGCAAACCTTCTAGAGACCGAGTGCCCAAACTGCAACCCAAAACCCACTTATGCATTGCTGGGTGCCGGGTGGGCGTGGCTACTGAATGGGCGTGGCCACCGAGCTGTCGGCTTGTGCTCGCTCGCTCATTGTCCACTCCGACTTGTGCTTGCTCTCTCGCTTCTGCAGCAAATGCTGCTTCCGCCGAAAGTTGCTCCTTTTATAGCCTCTCGCCTATTCCCAGACTGCGCATGCGCGGAGAGCTGTGCATGCGCAGAGAGGAAGAGGGAACAGCTCGGCCCAGCAATGGCTCGCGTGCCACCAGAGACGGCTCCGTGTGCCGCCTGTGGCACGCATGCCATAGGTTTGCCACCACGGCCCTATACCATTCTGGACAAATGGCTTTTTCAAAACTTCTAATGATGGAGCACCCACAACTTCTGAAGGCAAGCTGTTCTACTGATAAATTGTTCTCACTGTCAGGAAATTTCTCCTTAGTTCTAGGTTGCTTCTCTTTCCATCCATTACATCTTATCCTGCTTTCAGGTACTTTGGAGAAATTATGACCTCTCAAAATTTAAACTACAATGCATTACATCTATACATGAAGCAAAACATGTTTTTTATTTAGTGCATGCCTCTTTTGTTTTCTTTAATAGCAGTTGAGGAATCATATATTTCATCTCTCTCTTGTGTTCCTCTTGAACTGATGTTTTCTCCACTAAATGTATCTGCAGAATTGCTACTCTTTATACCATTTTAAAACAACAGATAAGACAATTTTTAAAACAGTTTTTAAGTGTATTGTGAATATGACAGTACATTACCTCCTCCCATATTTCATGCTCCCATGCTTAGTTTAGAATAGAAACTTGCATTTTGCTCCTGGAGAGGAGTGTTGGAAGGTGGAATTAAGATTAGAAGTAAAGGAAAAGTAAGAAAAGTTTGAAATTCTGTGCATCAGTGAGATTTTCCTTCTTTCTTTATTTTAAACTTTATGAACTCTATTTTATAAATAATAAACAAGCTGCAGTGATACAATAATGGATAGTATTTCTTGGAAACAAGACTGATTTTTTATTATGCAGTAAATATCTGACTGGACCTGTATGGTTGCATACATGAAACTAGAATAGTAGCAATCTTGCTAATGAGTCAGCATCTAAACATTGACATTATGGTGTTTGGACACATAAAGGATTGGTAGGGAGATGAATTACATTGGGACAAGATATTCTAGAAAGCTCTAGACAGATCCTAGAGAATGCTCTTTTGAGAGAAGGGAAAAGACACTGTGATTGAGTTCAAAGCACGCACTAAACGTTAACCTCGATTTAACAAATCACAATTGTTGTATTCATTCACTACACCCAAATAAACAAACCATAATATGTCTTAATGCAGCTATCTGGCTCATACCCAACATGCAACCAGAGTAAAAATGGCTGGATTTCCACAACCCCAATTTTAGCTCAGTTGAGCATGCTGTGTAAATTCAGCCTCTCCTTTCATCAAAAAAGGTAGTCAGCACTCCCCCTCACTTATGCTGATTGTTAGAGCAAGCTGCATTTTTTCCTCATAAAGGTATGATTCAGTGGTTAATAACCTTGAATAAAATGAAAGCCGCATAGAGTAGTTTGTAAATAATATCCTTTAGTGCCAGCCTTGCTGTGATTTATTCAGCAATTGTGAGTAAAAGATAGGTTTTGCTGAGCCTGTCCAGTCATTTTATTTATTTATATTATTTAGGTGACAACGAGCTGATTTCATATATTATTGTGTGTTATTGATTGGGAGACCCAGTATGGTTAATATGTTGGATTAGGAGTGGAGATACCTAAGGGTGGAATCCTCTCTTGTACACAAAGGTGACATAGGTAACTGAGCTTGTCACTCTCTCTCTCAACTGTGCTCTGGGAAGTTGAAAAATATATCTGAAGAAGGCAAGCTGCCAAAAGAACTGCATGGACCTATTGATGAAGTCACCAAGATCCAAGACTGATTTGAAAGCACATATGTATATGTTTGTATGGTTAGATGGATGGAACTATGGCAATAGACATTCAAAAGAGCAAATAAACAGGGCTTGTTCTCACTCTAAGTAACAAGAGATTTACATTTAAACTATACTTTGTACTATGGCTTAGAGTCTTTAAAAGTATTTTTAAATGAATAGCTCTCCTGTAGGATTCAATCATAATTATTTTCTTGAAAGAGAAGATATACATTTATAGCATATCAGATAGTTTTTAGCACAGGGCATTCATAATCTATCTGAACAGTAGCCGCTACTGTGTGCATTTTGTTTCTTTTATATGGAATGACATGCAGGCAGCAATTTTAGGCATATCAAAGCCTGAAATATACCTAATGCTGTGATAAATAAATTTTAAAGCAGTTTACTACTTCTACCCCAGTAATGGGAAAAACCACCTGATATCTCCCTATTATTATTTTTTCCTTTAAAACAAATTTCACTATTAATTGTTGTTAATAAGTTGTTTGCTTAATAAAGAAGCAAAGTGCTTCCACTGCCATCAGAGAGCAACTTTGCTTATACGTTGGTCAAAATTAGAACTTGATTTCATCTGTCTTTCGCTTGACATTCAATATTTTTATGCATCCTAGTGCTGTTTAAAAAAGGCCAGCACATTCGATTTCATGATATTGGTAAGAAGGGGGCATTTTTTTATTTGAAAGCATCTCCATCTTCAGATCAAAATGTTCATCCAATTAAAAATGTGATATGAACAAAAAAGACAACAATTGGTCTTTCATATGAAGGCTGTGCCAAATCACTAATGAACTCTGAATTGGTGTGAAGACTTTCAGGGTCAAGTAGATTTTGCAGGTGTTTTTTTTCTCCATTTCTGGAATATTGAAAAGGATTTATACCTTTAAGCATTTATAAGAGATGTTGAATTTAAAATGTTTTAAACCTAGAACAGTTATTTGGAATGCAAGAAAAATGATAGAAAAATGATAGAAAAAGTTAGTTTTAAGTCTAAAGCAATTGTTTCAAACTTGAATCAGATTATTTCAAATTCAAAATGGTTTGTTTTGCATACCATACTATTTATATTTAGTTATTGTGAGATGATGCCTAGAAATTGGTAAGTGCATAGTACATCAAGGACTTCTGATTAATACGTTCCAACCTTTACAAATTATTAAAAATGTATTTATTTATTTGCTACTGTTCACTTTGTGAAGGCTATTTAACAGTGGAACTGCTAGATCATTGGTTAGACTGAAGAAAGGTTTTTCATTTGGCATATCTTATATTTTTATATATCAATTTCTCAGCCTCAAAAGTCTTGCTGATAATGGAAGGAATAGTCTAAGCTTGAAACTCAGTTAAATTTAACTCTTTTAAAATAAAGGCTTTTTTTTTTTACTTTAAGCAATGTTTTCTGTGAGCTCCAGATAATCTTAAAATGTATTAGGAGTTACACATAACAGGCCTGCCTCATTTGTGCATGGAGACAATTTTAAGCAGCTCTTCGGGACATATGGTTATATTTGTATTATTGTGTATTGAAAATCTGCCCAATCATAAGAGCTCCTGGGGTAAATTATAAACTTATTAGAAGATTAAAACTAACCATTTAATCTAAAACTAATAAATGTATAATAAAATGGCAAATGAAATACAGATCTCCAGAGTCATAATTGCAAGATAATACAAACCTAAAAAAACCTGGAAGAAAATAAATATATTAGAATTCTGAAAAATATACAGGCGGCTGAGAAGCCAACTTAGAAAGATTATTCTTTGAGTTTGATCAGAAGTCCTAGAAAAATCTTTCTCTCTGATATACTTCTGCCTAACTTCATTTGGCAGAACCACCCAAAGGAGGCCTATGATTGATGACCAAAGTGCCTGAAAGGAAGTCATCCTTAAGAGCAGGAGTAGAAATATTGCATCCAAGCCCCAGAATTCTGCAAAATTAAAGATCTCCAGGGCCTGGGGGGTGGGGGAGATGAAAATTATACCATGAAGAATAAATGCATTCTGTCTCACACACAGAGAGTATCCATTCCCATATTGGCTGTGGGTAGCTTAGAACATACAATTAAATCACATACAAAAACGATATTAAACAATAACAGTAGGCTTAGCTTTTATAATTCAGTTTATCTCAAAGGCACCAGATTGAGGATGTTTATTTTACAAGCTGTAATATAATTGCTCTCACCTTACTCACTCCATCTCTTTTGTTCATGACGATCATGTAAATATTTAATATTCCTAAACCATCTATCTGCCTTTGCTTCTGTCTCTTTTGAAAGTTTATGAAGATTGTATTTGTAAAGGAGAGAGATTTAACATATTAGGGCAGGGGTTCCTAATTGGGGGTGTAAGGTGATATTCCAGAGGGTGCGAAAACTTGGGTTTAGAAGTTTCAAAATTATAGTGTATATGCATAATTTGTTGCCATTGTTTTGAACTTTTGAAAGGGGTGTGAGAACGTATCAGAAGCGTTCTAGGGGTGCGGGGTATAGAAAAGGTTGGGAACTGCTGTATTAGGGGGCTGTGCACACCCAAAAAGTCATTCAAGTATTTTTGTAACTCTGCAAACAGAGCACCTCTCAAATAGCTGCTTTTGTCTTAAGTTTCTGTGTCAGCTCTCTTAAGATCCCTGTTAACTTGAAAAAACTGACTGCTTTTTTCAGGCTCATACAGAAAAATGAAAAGAAAAGGACTGTTTTAATGAAGTGGAGAGAGTTGGTGTCTTTTGGATGATCAGGAGCACTTCTTCCAAATCATTTTTGTAGGATCACATCTCTAATTAATATTTTGTGTTATGATAGTTTCTAAATTCTAACAGTCTATCACCTAAAAATTTAAAGTTTTTTTGTGAGTTTCCCTCTAGTATTTCTGTTGCTACATATTTTTTCCCTTAACATGTCATTCCTTCCCCTCCCTTTTTTTTAACAGAGTTTCTTTGAAGGACAGTCTGCACCATGGGACTCAGCTAAAAAAGATGAGAACCGCATGAAGAATAGATATGGGAATATCATTGCATGTAAGTGTTGACAGTATAATTGTACTACTGTGCAAACTCCTTTTAGTTACTGACAACACTGCCCACTGATATGTAGCACTATGTATCTGGAGTAAAAATGGAGCTCTACTTATTATAATGAATGAATGAATATTTAAGAATTCCAAAGACAGAAAAATAAAGGAAGTAACGCGCGTTTGTGACTAGAATTCCCGATGTCAACTATGGCACTCAGTGAGTAGCATTGTGTCTCTATCCTAGCTCTGAAAGGATGTGTGGATAAAATAGGAAGATAAAACAACTTTTACTATATGAAATATATAATGGCTACTTCTGTTGCATCATATAATTATCTTTACATTTGTTCAGATATTTTGGGTTACCTGCCAATAACATGGAAATCATTTTCTTATCATGGTACACATACAAATGTGCTCCTCACCAATATACTCTAATGTTATTGTAGACATCCCTTTTTCCATACACTAAATACACTAAACAACTAAAGGAACTTCTTGTCTAAGTCCCTGAACAGTGTTGAATTTTTTCTCATACACATTTTCTAAATCAACACAATAATGGGTATGGGTCTTTCATTCAACAATTTCTTAATTACCCTAGTGAGGAAATAAAATTGGTCTGCACACCTTCCAGTTGAACTGCAATTCCTAAATTTTGCTCATTGTCATAGCCTCTGCTCCAGCGATCCCCAACCTGTCCAGCTTGGCAGCCCAGTGGGGGGCATGTGAGTGGCAGGCATGCGTGCACACACATAGCTCCATTTGGAGCGTGAGTGGAGGGTGCTTGCACTCATACACAAAGCTCCACTCACATGAGCAGCAGGCACTTGTGCTCATGTACAAAGCTTCACTCGTGCGAGCAGAGGGCACTTGATGGAGAGCGAATGACACTTTGCTTGCAAGCACAAACGCCCTCCGCTCATGCAAGTGGAGCTTCACACACACACACTTGCCCATCTCCTGCGGCCTGGTAGTGGGCTGCAGCCAGGAGTTGGAGATCCCTGCTGTATTCTCTTAAACTTATATCTGCCAATACATTCCCAAGCATATTTGACAAATTCCCCAGTAGTTTTTTCATTCACTCTTTTTATTTTTCCAATAATCCAGTCCTGTAAATACTTTCTCCAACACTCTTTCACTTCAGTTTCATCTCAGATTTCATTATTTTTCATTATTTTTATTTCCATTCACTATGCTGGAGCCTCCATCAACATTGCTTGGACTCCTCTTATAGAACTACAGTATTTGTTTTCTCTATACACATTGTACAATATATTTCTCTCTTCATGTCTTGCAATAGCCATTCTCTTACACAATAGGCATCCACAGTCTCTTTCAGTTTGTCCACAAAACAAACTATATCTTATTTCCCATTAATGTAACTGACTTCTGTGAGTTTATAATATAACTTTTCACTGTATTTCAAGCTGCTTCTATATTTCCTTATATATACTCTCTGTTCACTCTGTTGGGAAGCTAATCTCTCTTCTAATTCTTTTTTAAATTAGATTCATGCTTTCTCTTCTTGCAGTCATTCCGCTTTCACTACTTGTTTGTTTGGGGGGGTTGCACTTTTTTTTCTTTTTCCCCAAGGTCTTTGGTAATACCAAAAATGGTTTCTCCAACATTCAGAACCTGTCATCACTTTTATATCCTTCACTAACTCACCAACACATTTTCATCTAAACAATCAAAAACTGCTTTTAGATTTATGTTTACTCCCATATCGTGTGTAAAATAGAACTGAAAGAGAATTTTATATGAGTTGATAGAATTATGAATTATGTGTACGGGTTTAGTAAACAAAAATGAAAGCCACAATACTAAATCAATGGACTAACAGGAAAATAAGCATGTTTTTCTTTGGCAATATGTCATTAATTACGCATTTAATTGCTGCAGGATTGTAAGATTGTTTAATCAAATAAAAATAAAATAAAATAAAGTATATTAATATATATTATAAATATATAAATCATGAGCTTTTTTATTCCTTATAAATTGAAGAAATATATGAATTATATCCCACACTTAAAATGAAACATATTGAAAATTGAAGAACAGTTCTGCATAATAATAAGACCTATGTATATAACTGAAGATAAGATTGTAATTAAATCAGAGTTTTAATTAATAAGGGATAATTAAGTAACCTTAAATCATGAATATTGAATCTATAAATCAAACAGTCTAAGGATCATTACAAAAGTGGAGTTTATGTTCTTATGGTCTTGGTTGCCAGAAAGAATCCTTTAAAAGTTTTATCTGCCTGTTAGGAAACGTGGAAACATTGTTATGAGGATTTGTTACAGGGCCTTAATTTATATGGCCTTAAAAACTTAATATCAAGCGAAGAAACAGGTTTATGTTAAGGTCAAATAACAAATGATATCTCTATCAAATTTATGGACTATTTCTCCAAATTCCAATGTAGAGTGTATTATTATTATTTTTAAAAAACAATACCTGAAAGTGATTACCCAGCTGGTTTAGAGAATGGTTTGTGTTAGTTATTTACTTGCACACCAATATTCTATAATTACATGCAAATTACAAAATTCTATCTGGTTGCTTATAAGGTCTATTGATCTGGCTACCAGATTAATTTAAATAGTTAATCTATTTTCGTGTGATTTAGTAACTGTTTGTAAATAGAAACCAGTAGGGTGACTATTTAGTAAAGAAATGGTTATATCAATTTTAATATTACAATTACATTGGATTTTTTTATTCTTATTTTGGGGTCATCTTGACTACACGCTTGCTTAGAAAGGTAGGATATAAATCAAATGAAACAATCAAATAATGTTGTCTAGTGTTAGAAAGATTTCTTAAGATCACTTAGAAATTCCAACCCTATCTAAATATTAAAAGGTAGTTGAAATGAATACCTTGTCACTTAGCACTTGTTGGGAAATCTCAGTTGCCATGCAACTTCTCAAATATTTAAAATTCATATAACCATATTAATTGATCTGAAGTATATTCAGACTCAACTGATAAAGACAAAAACGTTTAAAAATGAAGTTTGAAGATACAAAGGAGTATAGTTATCAGGCCTTTGATAATTAATTATCAAATAATTAATATCAAATAAGCTATTCATAGGAAAGGGGTACTTGATAAATTTTAACACCTTTTGTAACAGGACTTTCTTTCCATGTTAAGTAATCACTTCCCCCCATCTCATCACTAGCCTCTGTGTGTATGTGTGTATATACATATATATATATATTTCTGTATGTGAGGGAACTAGTATGTACATTGTATATACATATATACACAAACACAATATGAGATAGTAAATACATTTAATTAGGTGTTATTAATTCCTGGGCTTGCCTTTTTGGAATGTGGATCTATCTATCTATCTATCTATCTATCTATCTATCTATCTATCTATCTATCTATCTATCTATCTATCTATCTATCTATCTATCTATCTATCTATCTATCTATCAACACACAAGTGTGACACAACAGAAATTGGGAAGCATAGTTTGAAAGATAGAACAACTGGCAACTGCCTGAATTTTTGTCTGTATTTGTTTGTCATTTATTTCTACATACATTTCAATTTAAGTCCATCTTTTTCAATACCATTTTCCTTTTCAAATTTCCTGAAGAAAAGAAGATTTAAACAATGAAAAAATAGGATTTATCTGTCTGTGTCTTTTATACTTTACATGAAGAGCTTGACTAACACATCATTTCAGGACCAGAACAGCCATGTCCCTAGCAATATCATTTATTATTCTCTGCTTCCTATAGCCCATATTTTTTTCTAACAGAACAATCTTTGTGTGGTATGTACGAGTAGAGTACTAATTCAAGAAAGTCTCAAAACATCTTCTTGAGATATTGCAGTGGAAGAAATGCTGTGGTCCACAAAGGCCAGCAAATAAAAAAATTGTAAGAATTAGGAAATGATGGGATTTTAACATTATTTAAAGGACAGGTCAACCTAAAATTACAATTAACTTAGCAATTCAATCTAAGATCTGTTATAAAGTAATCTTTTAGTATATGCGTACATAAGGTTGGATAGTTCTTTGTTTTTTCCTTGCATAAAGTATTCTGCACTTGAGGGAAATATCAACTAAAAAAAAAGGGAAATGTAGTTTAATTTGTGTTCATACAAAAGCAAAACCAGCCTTTTGAAACTAATGATAGTATTAGGGATCAAAATATATCTTTACATGTAAATTGGTATTCCTTCCAATACAAATATAACTAATCAATGTTATTTTATGCCTACTGAGAAAAATACAAATTATTTAATTTATTTTTGTGGGGATTTTTAGATGATCATTCTCGAGTGAGACTGCAGCTTATTGAAGGGGACTTAAACTCAGACTACATCAATGGAAATTATATTGATGTAAGTATACTATTATAACAAACATAACAATTTGTTCTAATATTTAATGCCTTTTTAAAAATAGATAATACATATAGAGCTGCTGCCAGTTGTTAAATACTATGAGAACTCATAGTTTTCTATTGTTGTGTTTGACATTAAATCTACCAAAGATTTGTTCATATAAAAATTAAATAGCTCATTTCCTAAAATTGTTGCATTATGGAATAAAAACTTCGCAATAATTTTATCGGGCTACTTTTCCTCATACGTTTTATGTGTCCCTGCCCTCATTCGAAACATTAATTTTAATTTTTTTGTCAAAGCTTGGAATATAGTAATTCCCTTTTTAAAAAGAAGCTGTTTGCAAGATTAACGTGATCAAACTTCATAATTTTTAATGCAGTGGCTTGCAATGTTTCTTCATCCATCTTATTTTAAGCAACCTTCAGAATGGGATCTGCATCTGTTAACTAGAACTTCTGATGCAAGCAAGACATTTCATTAAATATGTATATTGATTAATTATTGAAGATTGCTTCTTTGTTCATCCTGCATTAAGTTAGCTTAATGTTTTACATTAGTATAAATTCTGTAAGAGACAGTAGTGGGACTGAAAGAATCAAAAGTAAGAGGGAATATTAAAAAACAATGCCATTTTCAGTCCCAGCCTACAAAGTGTTTCAAATATTTTTGCATATAATGTATTGTTCCAAAATGTAATAATCTGAATTTATATTTTACCTTGACTTTATATTTTATATTTTACCTTAACTTTTTATACCTTAGAGCAGGGGTTTCAAACTGCCGGCCCATGGGCCGGTTGCATCATAGGAGGCCACATCCAACCCAGCTCCGGCAATGCAAAAAAAAGTTGTGATATGTTGCGACACATCATGTGACGCGGCGAATTTGACACCTTTCCCTTAGAGACTCCTTGTTATCATTTTCTAAAATTGACATTTTCTTAATATATACACGAGTATAATATATACAGGGTGTACAACAATCACACCACAAAGACCCATGACTTTTAAGCATTAAGTACAGTAAGATTTTATCTGAAAAAATAATAATAAAACATTGTGAATGTCCTATTGGGCTTGATTTTGGGCCTGTATATTTCTGAATATTGTTGTTTATACTGTTGTTTTTTCCACTTGTGAACCATGACAATTTGAAAATATTTCATAAGGATTGAATTGCAAAAGATTGTGACCATCTAGTATTAACTTTAGTCATATAACTAATTGGATACTGCTGTGAATAACTGAAATTTCAGTCTCTAATTCTAATTTACAGATTCATTGTGCGCAAGTCAATTAAAATGACCTTTAGGTAGACCAGATTTTTAGTTATATATTCATTTGCAATTATATATGAATTTGTAATTATGCAAATACATAAATTATAAAACTATATGTAGATATACAGTCTGAAGCATACCTTTTCTGCTTCAGAAACATTGAATATATTCAAAAAGTGGGATGCAAAAGGGAGTTTATGTTTAGTGATGCAACAATTAATCTTCCTGTTAATACAGTGTATACAGACACTTTATTATTGTGATTGTGAAGATTGTCAATATGGTAGGTCAGATATCATTTACATGTTTCTAAACTGCAATCGTAGCTACTAAAATATTACTTTGCACAGTTCCATTGACAACTATTAATTTCAACATTATTTCTCACACTGAGGTCATGTTTCACTTATTTACTATTTCAGTTATTTATTTACTATTTAAAATAGTTCTTGCTACTAAGATCTCTAGAGATTTATAGTAAAATAAAATCTATATGATAATGTTTACATTTTTCATCTTGTACATGTGATAAAGCAAGTCACAAAATATTTAAAATATTTCAGGGCTATCATCGACCAAATCACTATATTGCTACTCAAGGTAAGTTTATTGTACATTTATGATTTATTTGATTGTATTTTTTCCTTTTAAATGATTAACATCCCTGTAAATATTTTGCATTCATTTAAATTATAGTAAATCATAATATTTTAAACTTGCAATTCATCAGGTGTCCTATTTTTTAAACATTACTCCCCTGTGTCCAAATGCTATATTTAAAAAAAAAAATACCATGAGGGAAGGGTTGGGCAAACTAATATTATAGCTGATATTTGAAGGTAGAGTCTTTAGGGCTCTCTGAGCTTGGTTGTTTTCTTGCATATGTTTCATTACCCAACTAGGTTACATGATCAGTGCTAGAAGGGAGTGGCATTTGCACTGTCAAACCCCATTCCCTTTTAGCAATGATGAAGTTACCTAGTTGGATAATGAGATGTCTGAAAGAAAAGAACCAAGCTCAGAGAGCAGCAACAATTCCACAGGGCAACCCTGAGCTACAAATATTCTCCTCTATCAATATTTGAAGATATTACATTCCTATGGATTAGAACAGCGGTTCTCAACCTATGGGTCGCGACCCATTTGGGGTCGATCGACCATTTCATGGGGGTCGCCAAGCAAGGCTGTCTGCCATTTTTTCCCCTTTTCCGGCGGGTGCCTTACCTCCCTTGAGCTGTGCCAGCTGGTGGTCGGCCTGCTCCATCTCTGCCACTTGCCAGCTACGCCTCGGCCGGCGCAGGAGGCGGAACCACGCATGTGCGGCGCTCCCGGGCAGGGAAAGTCCTCGACTTACGACCGGTTGGGTAGTCCTCAACTTACGACCGGTTTAGTCCTCGACTTACAACCGGTTTAGTCCTCGACTTATGACTGATTTAGTCCTCGACTTACGACCGGTTGGGGGGCGCGGCATTAAAAAGGTTGAGAACCACTGGATTAGAGAATAAAGCATACAGTAATAGATCAAATGTGCAGATGAATAGCCAGAAGAGAGAGATCTTAAATTTACCAGAATAGTCTCTGTTCTTCTATTCTGCAATAAAAAAGACCTTCCAGTTCTTTGTAATGAGCACATAACATTATTTCTACTTTCTGTTACACTATGTTACTCAAAATGATAATTGTGCTTCAGAGATTAGTTGAGATACAACTGTGTCAGAAACATTCTGTATTCAAAGATACAAACCATGATATTGATCGATTGATTATCTGATTTCACCAGTGTTAAATACAACTGTTCAGTCTTGTAGCCCAATACATTCCTTAGCATTTTGAGAGAGAGAGAGAGAGAGAGAGAGAGAGAGAGAGAGAGAGATTACGATGACAGTGAGTATTTAACAAACAGCAGAATTTCAGGAATTTGCACAATTAAAGATCCACAAGAGATTTGCTTACACATGTGAAAATACTTTATAAATTCATTTAAATTCAAGTCTTTGTTATTGAAAACAACTGTTAACATCTGTAGAGATTCCTTTTTTATTCCCTTGAAAAGATCTGGTTTACACTTTTATTAAATTAATGCTGTCTTATTCTTTAATGAGTTTATGTAATAAAGATAACAGGTTCCCAGAAAAATAGTTTCCATCTCCTCCCACAGAAAATGAATAAAAGATGGGTTATTTTTCCAAAACAATTGTATTTATTTTATAAGCTAGTGTTGCCACTAACAGACAGCTGCATCATTCTGTATACTAACAATTTATGTCATTTGCAGGTATTATAGTCAGCTTTATCCTACCTAAAAAGAAAAAAATATGTGATTCTTAAACACATTTGGGACAAGTTTAAACAAAACTCTTTAGTTTAATACAGATCAATGACCCCACAAAGACAAAGGCTTACAATGATGATATAAGCAAATTTAGTGTTGATCAATTTAGTAAAACATATGTATTAAAGTTGAGTGGCTTAATTCATCCTCACAATTGAGTGAGAGAGCATGACTTTCAGCCATCTTTTCTCTTATAAATAAATTCTTATTTAGACATTAGAAAGAGTTGTACATCATTATAGATATATTCATGAAACATTTATTTTGAAGGAATTTGAACATGCTTAGATAAAAATCAAAAAATTATCGGATTGTGGCCCTCTTGAAATCATATAGCTGAAATTCAGTGGAAATGAGGGGAAAATGTTCCTGTGTCTAGTTGTTTTGGCATGCAATGCCCTACAGCGGTGTCCCGAAGAAGGAGTTGATACAGTGTATGTCCAGGATATGAAGGATCTGTAGTTATTTCCCAGTCCTCCTTCTGACCTATGGTTTGTGTGTGTGTGTGTGTGTGTGTAAAATATATGGCTGATAATGGTTCATGCCCAAATTTTCTAGTTTCTCAGTGTGTTAAAATTTTGTTCTATTTTGAAGTAAAATTCTATATTTAGCTTTCTAAGATTCTTTCTAAAATAATCAAAACCAATTCTCTTATTTTAATCACGTGATGGCTTAATTTATGTCATCAAGCTAAATATAGTGCTTAATTTTGTTTTGTTCTACATGTATATCAGGCATGCCAAACTCGTGACATATCGCGACTTTTCCCCCATTGTCGGCAATGGGGTAGGTGCGGTTTCGGCATGAGGCATCTGGCCCGTGGGCCGGCAGTTTGACATGCCTACTGTATATAATCTGGAGGCTTATCTATCCTTTAACAAGGAGTGCGATTTTACTTGGCTGAGGACCGCATACAACATTTGTGGTAGGAGTGGCCAATACAAAAGCTAAATTTGATTTTGTTTCATTTATATTTGAATTAATTTTGTAATTACATGATCATTCATGTCATTTTTAATGTCTTCATTTGTGTTATGTTAAAATTATATTTTGATCAGACTTTTTTTTTTAGGTCTCTGAAAATAGCATCTGAGATGTTAGGCTGGTAGTTCCTCTGGCTCATCAGTTTTTGTACCTTTGCCCAAATGTCTTAGATTGCAGATTAATTACTCAAGTTGTAAAAGAAAGCCATTCTAAATATATGCACCCTCTTTTAATCATTGGATATTTTTCATATAATGAGAAAAAAACAGGACTATTATTAATCATTCTCATCATTAAGCATATAATAGCATTATAAGTTGACTTCAGTAATGACATGAAATAATTAAATTATTAAACAAAAGTATGATGACATGTTTACCCATTATGATATAATTGTAACCAATAAATCTGGTAACCCATGCTTTAACTCTGTTTCTCAACCATGCATTTAATAAGTGATAAGACATAATCATTTTAAGGACTTCTTAAATTGTAACAGTTTTTACCTTTGCCCAGCTCTCTATTCATCTTCATTAGAAGCTAACCATAAATATCCTAAGGTTGCATTAAGCCATAACTATCTATTTCATACAAATAATGTTCACCTTAATGATACTTAATAAAACACAAAAATAAAACAAGCAGTATCTCCTGTAGCAGAAGCATATCTCACTTTTAGCAGCATACAGTAGTTTCAGTTTTAAATTCTCTTTAGTATCCTTCATGCTTATTTCTTCCCATATTAATTAGTGTCTGCTTATACTAGGAAATCATTGGTATGCCTAATCATTTAGGTCATAAGTCCCACCAATCACTTTATCAAAGAGCTGAGTGTCATTTAATAGAAAGGAAAAAAATCACTTTTTCTTTTTTCTATATAATTTCATTGAAAATTATATTGCACAGATTAATATAGATTATAATAGTAAAATATATTTTATATAAAGTAATTTTCCCCTTCAGGTACAGGTAGTCCTTGACTTACAACAGTTCATTTATTGACCGTTCAAAGTACTGTTGAACGATCATTTATTGACCGTTCAAATGGCACTGAAAAAAGTGACTTACAACCATTTTTCACACTTACGACCATTGCAGCAGCTCCAATGACCACATGATCAAAATTCAGATTCTTAGCAACTGACTATTTTATGACGGTTGCAGTGTCCTGGATCATGTGATCACCTTTTGCAACCTTCTGGCAAGCAAAGTCAATGGGGAAGCCAGATTCACTTAACAACCATGTTATTAACTTAACAAATGCAATGATTCACTTAACAATTGTAGCAAGAAAATTCATAAAGTGGAGCAAAACTCATTTAACAAATGAGTTTCATTTAGCAACATAAATTTTGGACTCAATTGTGGTTGTAACTTGACGACTACCTGCCTAAAGAACTTTAACAGCATGTCAGATCTCTTTAAAATACAACAATCTCTTCATCTCATGTCTCACCTCATTGTCTACAAACAGATCTTTAAAACCTCATCATTCATCTTAATCAGCTAAAATCTATTAAGAGTTACCAAAAATAACAACATATCTATTATAAACTTGATCTAATAAACTTATTTGAATTCATTTCTTTCACGTGTATCTATTTTTTTACTTTTAAAATCCCTCAAACCTCATCATTCAAATCCAATCTTTAAAAAATCAAAAGTTACAGAAGTAACAGCATAATTGTTTTAAACTTAATGAGATAAATTTAAAATGCACAAATGACCCCCTTCCTTTATAACTCTATACAATATCATCATCTAATACTAGTTCAATTTTTTTTTATTAAAGATTGCCAGAGTTAGGAATTTATCTATTTCAACCTTGGCCAAATAAATCTATTTTATATTTTTCCCCTTGCTAGCAACAATCTTGGTCTTTAGTCCTTCAAATAATGTCCAAACATTATTCATTTCAACCCCAATGTCCCTGCTTCTATAGGGACAATTTCAGTTTGCCACATCCTCATTGAAAATCCCCAAAAGGCCACTTTTTCTGAAAATGAAATGTATATTGTTACATTTATTATGTATACTAAGTATTAAAGAAATAATACTTTATTATTTACAAGAGCTGTGGTGGCACAATGGTTAGAATGCAGTGCTGCAGGCTAATTCTGCCAGCAGTTCGGCAGTTCGATTCTCACCGGCTCAAAGTTGACTCAGCCTTCCATCTTTCCGAGGTCAGTAAAATGAGGACCCATAATATTCAGGAAGCATTTAGACTATGGAACTGCTAGAATGATCTCTCCAAACCTCAGTTTCAGTAGCAGTTGTACATAAGAGCTTTCTTTGCCATTGCAATTGTGCCTACCCTTTGGAACATCTCTCCCCCCTCACCCAGAGGAAGGTCAATTCCAACCCTCTTACCTTCTGTAAGAGCTTAAAGACCAGGCTCTACCAGTTGGCTTGTGGGGAACAATATGTTGACTGTAAACCGCTTAGAGAGGGTTGTAAAGCACTGTGAAGCAATATATAAGTCTAAGTGCTAGTGCTAAGTGCTACACTATGGAAAATTGAGTATCGTAGTATACTACTGACCAAGAATCATTGTTTTAGGGGATTTCTTTTAATAATAATAATAATAATAATAATAATAATAATAATAATAATAATAATAATAATAATAATAATAATAATAATAATAA
>NW_015386584.1:980771-1049237 GCF_001527695.2 Protobothrops mucrosquamatus | reverse complement strand
CACACAATACCATTACTACTTATTTATGTATTTATTTATTTGTAAAATTTATTAGCTGCCCATCTTACCGCATGGTAACTCTGAGTGGTTTACAATATTAAAACTATATAAAAGCTATTTTTATATTATATTGTATAATATATATACAATATTATAAAAAAAAATCAGCCTAGCTAAAAAAGATGAGGAGGGAGGGAGTATGATAAGAAGGAAGGGTAGAATCTGCTGTTAATCTATCAATCACCCCCAATGTGATACCCTCTATTGGAGCCACAAGCCAACTGGCAGAGCCTGGTCTTTAAGCTCTTACAGAAGGTAAGGAGGGTTGGAATTGACCTCCCTCTGGGTGGGGGGGGGATGATGTTCCAAAGGGTAGGCGCAATTGCAATGGCAAAGAAGGCTCTTATGTACAACTGCTACTGAAACTGAGGTTTGAAGAGATCATTCTAGCAGTTCCATAGTCTAGATGCTTCCTGAATATTAAATGCTTATTTTTTTTAGTATTGTTAGGAAGTTAGTTTTTATTAATGAAAGTAAATTGAAAGGGCTTTGAAGGGAAAACACCTCTAGTATAACCTCTGTTGAGTCATTTCTAATTGTAGTTGTTTTGATACTACTTATCTGCTAATCAGTTACTTGGTTTTTCAGATAAAACTTTTGCATGAAAGTTCAGGTCATAATATAGAAATGCTGTTCTGCCTAATCGTAATCATTCTGAAGGTTTTTGAATGTTATCTTTTTCAACAAAACACAAATATGCCAAGAGATTAAGTAGAATTAAACTGAGATTTAGATTTTGTTAAAATTCAGTCTTGACGGATTACTCTTTTTTCAGACATTATCTTTGCATTTAAATTATATATAACAAACAAGAAAAATATATAGAATGGATATTTTAAAGTCCCAAATGTTGAAATTATGCCTGGTTAAAATAAAGTATACATATTGTTCATAGTAATTAGCCAATCATATTACTGGGTTAATAATCCACAGTTTTGCATACTAATTGAGACACATGCTGTGGAAACTCTCCATAGAGATCATGCATTAACAGTTTTAGTATTCCATAAGGTTACATTAAGAAGAATCACATTTCTGAACTTTTAATTAAATGACTTAGATACTCTTATTTTGGTTACTATGTCATGTATTTTTTGGCTTCAGAAAATCAAATGACATTTTGAGCTCTGTTTCTAATGTATTTTGTTGGCAGCTGGAATTCGAAATTGCAATTTGACACACTAAGATGCCATAATACTTTTTCTTACACTGTTATCCTCTCCAGATAGTAACTAGTGAAAAACTGTGTTTAAATTTTCCTTTTAGTATCCTGTCACCATATTTTTCTTATCTGTCTATAGATAGCCCTTCTGTATTTCTGCTTTTCTCTCCATCCTTCATTTCTGTCACAATGATCTCACGTCCAGATTCTTCCATTATTTTTCAGATTCTTTTCTCAAATATCTTGCCCAGATACAGTATGTCTCCATCTCCCGTTATCACTTTATATATCAAGGACAATCAAACCGATGTAGAGAAGAGGAAGAAGGAAGGGAGAAAAAGTATTTTGTGGTACCATGCCCCAGTCCACATACTTTTTACAGAAACTCTGAAACCATTAGGATAAAACTGTTTAGTTGAGTATATAACTGAGGAAAACTCATGCAAATACACTATATTGGGGTTGGAATTAATATGGATTATTCTATGAAGCATTTCAATTAAGACTTGGCCCTACTTTATTGTGCACTTAAAAATTCTGCAAGAATTTGCTAAAAAAAATACCAATTTTCTAGAAGGATCAAAGTAAGAAGAACAGTTGCTTTAATTAATTAAGAAGAGTTATTTTTGTAAAATATTAAATATTCTACTGAGAGAAAATATCACAGAAAATCTAGTGATCAAACACAACAAAGCTTCACCACCCTACAAGGGCAAATCAGTGGTCATTCTTTAGCATCATGTGTAAAGCCTGACATCCAGCAGAGTAAGTAGAAGTGTAAAAATTTAGTTTTAAGCAATTTTTAACATTTTTAGTTCTAAGGAGACTCACTGCATTCATTCAGCATGTTAGATATTTGCTGGACATTTTGGAGATTGTCCTGCTGTTCTTTCCTCATCCCTATTATATCAATCTTAGGAGGTACAAAGAAAATACTAAGAAATTTATTGCACTGAGACAGTGAGTGATACTTGGGGGTAGGGATGATGTTTCACAATAAAGGGTATTCCATCCCTGCTAGTATTATCCAATTCTGTCAAAACAAATGAGCAGCTGAGGGCATTTTGATGTTCTGATTACATAGTATACTTTAATCTTTTGTTACCAGAATTTTGAATGTAATCAGTGTGATCAAATCTGTTTGGCCTTGAACTCGTTTCATAAGTTCAAATCAAATCATGCCTTCTTTGAATTCAGATCCCCAATTTGAATCAAATCAGAGCTGATTTGCCTAGGCCTATTAAACATTGTGTTGAAAGAGTTATTGAATACAACTAACAATCCTAGTGAAGTGTGCAATTCTAACAAAGTCTTAAACTTTACTTCCTTTTCAGAGTAGCAAAAAAAATCACCAGTCATGTTTATCATTTTTCTTTGCTAAAGAGTCTTTATAATATGCATTAGACTTCATTGTTAGAAGGTTTGCCACTGGATTCATAGCATGAAAATAATACATGTCCCCATAAAGTATCTGAGAATAAGCTTAAGCATAACTGATTCTAAGCCTTGCTGTTTATTTTAGTGGCACGCGGACAGACTCCTCAGTCTTTTCTGTGTAATTAGTCAAGGCTACACTGAAGCACAACTTGGTGGACTGTACTCTAAACCTGGCTTCTAAAGTATTTCTAGTGTCTCTTTCCTCCATCCTAAGTCTCTGGAATAAAATTGTTCAGCTTTTGATAACAATAAATCCTGTGCCCCTACCTGCCCTTTAATGCTTTTCAATTCTGTGTCGAGACAAGTGACAGAGTCATAATTTATTCAGATGTCAGAAAATAATTTGGAAAATGTCAAGTAGAAAAGAAAAATAGGATAGAAGAGAATTACTTTCAAAGACCGACAGCTAGCTTTCTTTTTTTTTTCATGAATATTCTGAGTACAAAAGGACTTTGCTGGTTTCCAGTAGAATTCAGAATAAATAGATTAAAAGTTCTTCATTAAAATCTCCTTCCTCAGATAATCTTAATTACTATTGTCTGGCTTAGGAAATCTGAGTGAGGAAACAATGCAGATGACATTTTAAAAAAGAAAGTTCCTCTTACCATTCATTCCTATAAAATCATGATCTAAACCTTCAAATTGGCATGGCTAAAAAATACGATTTGAGAAAGGAAAAAGAATGATGGATTATCTTGGAAGGATACTTTGATCCAGTTCCTACCAAAGCTATTGGGATTCCTAGCCTTGCAAAATTGTATTTCATCCTTTACATCTTTCCCCACCCTTCCATGCTAATTGTTAGGATCTGTTTTGTAGCATGATCTATGACATATATTTCCCCAAAATATAAATCTACACAGAAAAGGCTGTTTGCTAAAGATTAATGACACAGTTTAGTGCCCAGTCATGCAGGCTTAATTTCCCCTAATTTGAACAGGACTTACCATAAATGATATGCAAAGGAATTTGCATATCTTTGCAGAGTATAGGAATTACTATAAAATGTACAGGAACTACATTTTTAAAAATGCTTAGGTGACAAATGCCACATGTAATACCATAAACCATGATGTGTCGTTCAGAAGCATTACTACAGAATTATTTTACTTGGTTTCTGATATTTTAGTGTTTATTAGCCAGCTGGATACAGCATGATACCATGGGCTCAGTTGCATAATTAAGGAAAAGAACCGTATACGGTTCTTTTTCCCTTGCTATACTGTCCTTGGCTATACATAGTCTGGTAATTATATAAAATTGGAGCACAATGCCTACGATAATACCTTGAGTAATTGCCATTCCCCGTGATTTTTTCTTGAATTTTCACACCATATTGCTCTTATAGTTCATATAAATAGTCCTCAACTTAAGAGCACAATTGATTCCAGAATGTGTGTCTTAAGTTGGTGTGGTTGTAAAACGAGTCATCACATAACCAACTCAATTTCACAACCAGTTTTTTACCACAATCATTATGTTAATCCAATAGTCATTAAGCAAATCCAGTTGATTTTGCTAGTCAAAAGCCAATTGTGAGGGTCATAAATCACTATTATGATTACAGTGAAGAAGGTATCAAAAATTAAGTAGATTAGATTAGATTAGATTAGATTAGATTAGATTAGATTAGATTAGATTGGTAGACAGATAGGATGTTGTACCCATTGTAAATGCCAGCTAGTTGCCAAGTTCCTGTATTGTGACCACGTAGCTACGGGGATGGCTGCAACTTCAAAAACAGGTGGTAAGTCATTTTTTCCAAGGTCGACTTTGAATCTATGTTAAATCTATGTTAAATGGACAATCATAAATCAAAGACTATTTGTATATTGCAAGTGCAGTCTATACATTGTGTCATGGTTCTGATAGATGAGACCAGTAAAAAGAACTCCAAGGTAAAAAAGTTTCCTTAAGGAACATATTTATTTGGCTACATAATATCGGCGTGAACAAAGGTGAACCTGAGACTGATTTTTCCCCAAAGGTTACAATGTTACAAAGTTGAACTTCCCACCCCAGTAATGTATCATAAATCACAATCCCCAATTAACTACTTGTGTGGGCTTTCTAATGGAAGCTTTAGCCTGTCAAAATGCAACCAGCAATGACCTTGGTTCCCACGGAACAATTTATTATTTTGACTAAGCTAAAAAACACTTATCCCCCTCCCAATTCTGTGGCAACTGAAAACGAAGGGGAAATGGCTTCAGCTAAATTCATTTGTAGAGTTGACACATTGCACTACAGGCAGCTCAAACTATCCAGGTTTAGGTAAATCTTGTTCCCTTAGGAGCTAGTTTTGGATGAATCCTATTTCTTCAAATACCTTTGTCTTGCTTAAAAAAAATGAAAGTTTATTTTCTCCACATTAACCTGGAAATAGACTGGCTTATATGAGCTATTTCTAATCAGTCCCACATATGGAAAATTTACTATATCTGACAAGTGTTTTTACACAGAATTTTCTTTTCCCGAATCAACTGGTCATCATCTTCTGATCTGTTCATTTATTTGGTTTCTGCATCTTATCTTTACTACTACAAAACAGAACAGGAGTAAGACTTCTAAATTTCCTAGCCACTGCTGAGTACTGATACTTGATTCAATGTTGCAGCAATACCATATTCAAGAAATAAACCATCAAAGCAGCAGCAATATGCTGGCAGGAAATTGAAAATGCATTGGCTTGGCTAGGAGGCAGTTGGACTGAAGGACTGATAAATGGGAATAAGGATTTCAAGTGGTTTGCTAGCTTAATTAAAATTTTGGTTGAAGAATAGGAACCAGATTTTTTTTTGAGCTATATTCTCTGCCAAGCAACCCCAAAGCTAACTGACATTTCCATTTATACATATATAGGTGCATTAATGTTATGTCTCCCTGATTCCTGAACATTATTTGAACAGTCATAACTTGAAATAATTAGGTAACAATGATTCTTTTTCAGAATAATTAAGAAGCTTTCAGGCATAGATATGGACAGCTTTTTTTTTCTTCCATTCAGTCATATCCAATTCTCAAAGATTGCCTAGACAAGGCCTGCAATTTTCTTGGCAAGGTAAAGACATGGTTTGCCATTGCCTCTTTCTTAGGGCTGAGAGAAAGTGACTGGTCCAAGGTCACCCAGCTGGCTTCCTGTCTAAGGACAGTCTAGAATTCACAGTATCGGGTTTCTAGCCCGATACCTCAACCACTACACTGAACTGGTTCTTGAGTATGAGCTAGATAACTGCTCAAATAAGAAATTGAAGATATTGGTTTGGCTAGGGGAGTGTGCCTGTAAACTACTTTTGCAGAAGTGGCTAATTTATGTCCTTAAGAATGGACAGCTTTTTCAATAAATAATTCTTTATAAGAAAATATAGTTGCCCTGAGTGCTCCCAACTATTGATACTGATTTTGTGAAGAATAGTTACCTAATTTTAATAGATCTGCTCCTTTTGCAGAGGACCCAGAGGGGAACAAAAAGTGTGTGGGGGGGAGGAAAAAATCTTGAACCTTGCAACCTTATATTTTCTTTGTATTTTCAAATGTCGATGGATTTAACAAATTACTTTAATGAATTATTGTTATCTGGGCATGTAGGTGGATTTTGTAAATACAAGTTTAATAGTATTTTTAAAATGTTCTTGCTCTTGGGCACATCTTAACATGTAATTAAGCAATGTAGGTTATTAGCATCCCTGTTTCCCTAAAACATTTTATTTTAAGAGAGATTACAGTTACAACCTCATCAGATGTACATGGTTATGGTTTTAAAATGTAAAAATGATCGTGTTATTTTTTTTATAAATAATTAGGCAGTGAGCCTACCTAATATTTCTTCCTCTTCCTATTTTCCCCACAACAACAGTCCAATTAAATGGGTTGGGCCAAAAGAGAATGACTGTCTCAAAATCATCCAGCTGCTTTCATGCCAGGGTGGGACTACAACTCACAGTCTCCTGGTTTCCAGCCTGATGCCTTAATTCTCATGGATAAATGAACAATTATGTAGTATTGTGAGGAAGATTGTAATGAATATGTATAGATAGTGGGATTTTAATAAATGGCAATGATATATACCAGGGGTAGGCAACCTCGGCTCTTTTATGACTCATGGACTTCAACTCCCAGAATTCCCGAGTCAGCATAGCATAGCTGACTCGGGAATTCTGGGAGTTGAAGTCCATGAGTCATAAAAGAGCCGAGGTTGCCTACCCCTGATATATACCATTTTCTCTAAGCAGCGATACCTGAAAGAAAAAAAATACAGGCACAAAGCTGGCAGATTACACGAACCTTTGCCCTACAGAGTCAAATTCGTATTTCGAGAATCAAGTTCATCAAGATCATAGTTTGATTCTAAAATTGTAAATGTGAACTGGATTGATTGATTGATTGATTATTAACCACATTTATACACTGCTCCAATCATAACCAACTCTAAGCAGTTGACATATCTTAATGTAGCAGTAGGATTTAAAATCTTATATTTCAAAAAAGAGCCCAAGTTTAGCAAGATGTTGAAAGATATTTAGTCTTTGTTGTTCACTTTCATGTAAGCCTGCATTCCTACATTCTGCATTAGATTCTCTATGAAAGTACTTTTAAGTATCAATAGAAGAGTAATTCAGGGTTAAACTAGAGAGTCCTTGGTGCTCTCTAAATTTGTTTTATTGCAGACATTTCATTACCCAGCTAGTAACATCATCAGTCTCCCTTTGAGCATTGATAATGTTACCTAGTTGAGTAATGAAATGTCTGCAGAAAACAAACAAGACTCAGAGAGCACCAGTATAGTATTTTAATTGTCAGAGGATGCCAGTGACTTAGCAATGGTTGATTCAATTTTGAAAAGTTATACGGTATGTCATTTGTAGTGAAGCATCTGACCTAATTAAAGGTGTTAACTATTAATAGAAACAGAACTGGAGTTTTTCTCCAGGTTTATTTTTCATGGGGATCAGAATATGTCTGCTAATATTAAAGGAGCCAAATTGGCTACTATGAAAAAAATATTAGCCAAAGATTGCTTCTACTGAGACTAATTCTGTTTCCAAATCTAGGATTGTATTTCATACATATTTGGCAACATGTCAGATGTAAAAGGGAACTAGGCTTTTCTGCTACATGGATGCAGCAACATTCCAATTTTGGTTGTATCCCCAAAGAACAGATGATAACCTTTCAATTTAAACATACTGCAGAATTCCACAAAGTTTAAACTCAGGAATTATCACTTGTTTGAACTATGTTTAGTGAAAACAAATCAGAATCAGAGTTAAGATTGCTTTATTGTCTAAAAATTGGTTTTCTCATATTCAGACATAATTACTGATTTTAAATGGTTTATTTAAAATCAAAAGTGAACATTTCTAATTTTTCACATGCAATAAATAGATAAAGGAGCTAAAGAGCACCCAATCTGTAAACTGGCACAGATTTCAGTCATTTAGGACAAAAGCATTAATTTGTGTTTCATTGAAGTTTTGAATAATCCTGTACACATAAGCAAAGAATAGGAATAGACTTCTGTCACCTAAACAAACATGACTATATATACAGAAAAGTGCAAAGAGCAAAGCGATTTTTTAAAGCAGCAACTGATTTGTGTAGGCTACTCAGAAGTTAAGTTAGTGAAATAAATTGTGGCTACTAACAAATATAATGAAGAAAAAGAATGCACAATGAATTTCTTACTGAAGTGACATTGTCTGTAATTCCTGAATAGACACTTCTGTAATGTGCCTTTTGAAAAAGAAAGACACAGCATCACTCTGATATTAGTTCCAAAAATATTTAATTAAGCAGCTTTCTTACAATAAAATCTATAATCTTAATAGCATGCCTAACTAGAAGGAAGTAGATCACCATTTAGAAAAGTAGAATGAAAGGACATACTCATAGAATATTTCTCATACGAGAAATCTTTAAAAGGACTTCTAAATGTATATTGCAAATAATTAATATACATGGCTAATTTTACATGTCTGTATTTTAGGACACTGGTGTGTGGAAAAAACAGAATTATCAGTAGTGGGTTCCTTTAGCATGTGTAAAATACAAAATAATTACTTACACATTCCTTAAATCAGCTTATGGATAATTTCTGTGTATTCTCTCTGTGTGTAGAGATTTAATTGAAACTTCTATGCATTGAACATATGTGAATTGAACCCACCAAAATAACAGGGTTATTGCCAGAGGTACTATTTCTCCCCAGCTCACTTCCCTCATTAAGATGAACGGCAAATAAAATTGTCAAGCCTGGCATTTAAGCAATTTTCTCTATAGTTATTAAAATAATAAACTGTCTCCAAAAATCTGTCACTTTCAGAAAGAGCAATTTGGGAATTGGACTAATTAGATCGACAGTGCAAACTCAAGAGAAATATTAAAACTGGAAATACAATCAGTTGAAAAATTTTCTTGTGTCAAAAACTTATTTCCTCATGTGAGCCTGATGATGTGGATAAATTAGTTAAAATCTTTGGAATCATACCCTTTCAAGTAATTAAAAATCTTCCAGGGCTAAGCATACCATCTGGCCCTTAGAGATGGTTAATCAGGGACAGTAAGTTCCCACCACATTTAAGGAAGCTGTAGTTAAACATTTGCTTAAAATATAGAACTCTAAATTATGGATAAATATTACCCAGTATGTTGTGCATCTTTCCCAAGTAAGATACTGGAGAAAATTAGCTCTGAACCCCAGGGGATGCAAAATGATATTGAATTTTTTGGATCCATTCCGATCTGGCTTCTGATCTGATCTGGGGGCAGAAATAGCCTGATGGGGTTTCATTATGGAATTAGAATAGAGAATGATTGGCGAAATCAACATTCTTGCTTCATCATTTCAGAGTGCTTCCATTCAGGCTAGTTTATTATAACATGCATTAAGTGGGCTGCCTTTAGAGACAGTTAGGAAGCTGCTGCAGGACAAAGCTATTCAATTATTGGCAGAGTTTAGGCAATTAGAAGATATAACAGCAATCTTACATCGGTTGCCAGAGCATTTCTAGGCCCAGTTTAGAATGCTTCTGAGCCCTAAATAATTTGTGGTGATGCTATTTGTCTATCCATTTATACCTCTCTGAGGTGTGTAATTTCCATGGTGCGCCACAGGAGTGCCAGGCCATTCTATTAGGTTAGAATGCAGAAATGATAAGCCAGAGGAAGCTCCAGTCTTCTCCACACAATGCTTTATGAGACTCTGTGACTGTTTTTAATTAGATCTTTAGTGGCCAGGGTGTTCTCATCTGCCTTTAAATAGGTGAAATCTGTTTATTTTACAAATTTTAGTTCATAAAATACTAGCATGTTCATTTATTATATTTCCATTGAGAGAAAGAGGGAAATTCCGTTAGGAAGTTTTGCCTTGAAAGATGGAGGGAATACTTTTTTTAAAATCCTCATAGCCTTGTTAATTAGAGAAAATAACCTCAGTAGTCAACTCTTCATATTAAGAGGAAACAGTGCATAAAACCAAATGACAACAGAGGCTTATTAAACATATAGCATCCTAAATCAGTCAGTTGCATTTCTCTACGATCCTCAAAATTAGTGTAATTGAATTTGCTCTTGCTAAGCGTGCAGAAGTGCCAGCCCACAGGGCCTTCCAGGGTGACTTAACTAGAGCCATTCACATAGAGATCTCTAATCTACATGCAAAGTTTTATTCACACATGTGTGCATTGATTTTTAGGCAGAAGATACCCATGGAGAGAGCATATGCAGCAGACTCTTTCCCCCATCCAAAGCACACCTCTTTAAAAGCCTTCACTAGGACCAAATGAGCCTTTAAAAATGTGATTGCTGAATCAATGAGATGACTTTTCAATGGGGAGTTATAATGTTTAGAGAAGGGGTGATTAGCTGATTCTTCGAGCAACAGCTCTCAAAAATATCCCTCCATGTGCCAATTAGACTCCATTGGCACCAAAGAGGGCTTTTGAAGATTTGATTGCAATGCAGGAACGGAAAAAGCTCTTGTGTCTAATTTCTTGCTGATTAGTGAAAAAAGCTTTTTGCTATCTTGGAAAGACAGATAGAGTTTGAAGAAAGAAGCTGGTGGTCTGCATGGAAAACAGGAGGTTTCCAATGTCCGCAAAAAAGCTACTTTATCAGTTTCATTTTAAAAGAAATGTTTTGAATATTATGAAAGTACAATATTCCACTTTTCAAGTATTCTTGAAAATGATTTCTGGATTTATTTGTTGCAGGACCAATGCAAGAGACCATTTATGATTTCTGGAGAATGGTCTGGCATGAAAACACAGCAAGTATAGTCATGGTGACAAATCTTGTGGAAGTGGGAAGGGTAAGAATATTTTAGAAACTATATGTGTGTGTTATTTATATATTCTATTTGCCAACCACAGTAAGCAACATGATCACTATAAAGAGGTTTATATAATCATGTAGTCTGTTTTTTTAAAAAAAATTCCCAGTGATTATACAATCAATTTACTTCAAAAGTGAAGAAATTCCATACCTCCAAATATTGTTGAATGATTATTCCCCAAATTCACTACCATTGGCCATGAAAGTGGAGCAAGTGAGAGTTGCTGTATAGTTCCACATCTGTGACTAACCTCTTGTCATGGAAGGCAAAAAAAAGGAGAAAGATCTAAGGAGACTCTAAGGAGAAAGATCATACACTTTATTGAGGCAACAGTTGTTGGGTTTCAGCTTGCAGGAACAAAAGAAAACAAGAATTTAATAGTGGGAATCCTTGCGGAGCTGCTTTTAGGTTCCTGCTATTTTCAGGAACAGAGGAGAAATAGATCCAATTGGTTTGGATTAACATACAATAATTGCCAGGGAGAGTTCTGCTGTTGGGAAATTCTAGAAATATTAGAAAAGAATGTGTTTATTCTGGTGGAAATTGATGACATTAGGCATATATCTCCAATCTTTCATGGGATGTTGTGCTTCTTGGCTAGGTTTTTTTGTTACCTGTCCTGATTAGTTTATATCTAGATAATGGCATGGCACTTACTCCTTACTGTTTCTAGTCAGTTTCACCGTTCCTGCCTATTCTAAAGTAAGCAAGGAGCAAAGATTTCTTTTTAGCTGTAAAAAGGACTTCGGGGTGGAAAGGAGATCTTTTCATTTATAAAAGGCGCTCCAGAGGTAGGGAGAAAATCCAATTTCAGACACTGATTATATGAGACTTAAGGTCACAAAGTGGAATTCTCAGCAGTGTGCAGAAATAAATCAAATAATAATTTTTCCTTATTATTTCAGTCATAACCCTACATTCTTGTGATAAAATTACTCAGGATTTGACACTTGACATCATAAATGTGCTCAAACACAGTGGCACAGTTAAAGGAACAGATAATTTTCAGGAAGATAGAATTCTCACAGAGGGGCAAAATATTTGTGATTAATCAATTTGTGATTAATTAATCCCTTAATTCTTTCTTTTCCTAAAGAACGTTGAGTGGATTTGGGTGTTTATTATATGTCATTCTCTGAAACTTATTAGCTACATTCAGTGGTGGGATTCAAATATGTGAACAACTGGTTCTCTGTGTGGATGCTGCTTCCGGAAGTCCATTCTGAGCTTGGGCAACAAAAAATTACCTACCGGGTCTGCCGAAGTGGTGCGAACTGGCTGAATCCAGTTCACTATACACTATACACTATATACACTATAATTGGAGGCATATATATTACATTGTAAAGAATTTGTGGTAGGCAGAGTGAATTAATCCACATATTTTGTTTTGCCTATACTAGTGTTTTTTTAAGAAAAGTACAGTAACTTTCTCAACTCAAAATCCTAGTGAATCTTGATTTCATTGATAATTATTAATTACCATTATTAAATGATATACTGCCATTTTAGAGCATGTGGCTGATCATTCAGCTTACGTTACATTATTAAATGAATTAAGTAAGATTTATGTCAGCTACTGCAGTTCCTAGGGAAAAAAAGGTAAAATTTAATTGAGTTTTTAAACAAACACTCATTACCAAAAGGGCAGAAATGCAAGTCAGGGTATTCCATATTTGAAGGAAAGCCTATTTTCCTTCAAATGACAGATTTTAGTCTCATATATTTGATGAGCTACAGAAAAATTCACCTAAGCTTGTTCCAACATCTAGAAAAAGAAGAAAATTAACTTCAAATAAAGAAAATAAAGATTTGTTCCCCTATGGGTTCAATAACATTAAGTGTAATTAACAAGGAATGAAAACCATCTTGATATTTCTGTCTATTAATTAATGTGTATTATATAATTGCTATATATGATGACCAAGTTGCTTAGCATTTCTTTGTGAAGTTATGTTTAGCTTCCTTAGCTATTGAAATAATAAGAAAGGTAATTTGTGCATGTTAGAAGTATGTTAGTTTATGTTCATCTTATTTTCAAAAGACAATGAAAAAACACTTATTTTAAATGATTAATTAGGCTTGGATCACTAAAACACTTGTGATACATGTTTTTAATATCTTGGAATCAGAATAGTTTATAATTTCCTCTGAAGAATAGATGCATGGACTTTAGAGTAATCAATTAATTGCTCAATAATATAAGTATTTCCTGCTTCCTTTGTTCTAAATTCAAGTTACATTCTGTTTTTAGAAGTGGATATTTCTCATGGTTTATTGTGAGTTTAAATCCTGTTGTTTAGACATCTAACAGCCTGAATCACTCACAAATAAAGGTATAAGACTTATTTTAGGCAAAGCAGTACAATTTGTGAGTATAATTAAGGACTATTATCAAAGCATAAAGACGCAGCCACTTAGAGTGGCAAAAATAGTCTAATTCCCAGTAAATCAATACATTAATTTTCCCTTTTAATTCAGAAAGTTAAAACAAATTTATTGCTGTGAAACAGTCCATATTTACTGCATGTGTGGTAGCAACATTCCAAAAATGAAACATATTTAATTGTTAGTCATTCCTTTATTACATTGTAATACAGCCAGAATCTGCAAGGACTTCCTGCAATCAACAGCAATAAAACATCCACCATCACTATAATGTTTAAATGCCCAGAGTAAGAAACTCTAAGACATAGCATTTAAAACAAGATAGTGTCATTCCAAACTGTCTCAGAGCAGTCTCCAGAAGAGCATCATTTGAACCAACTTCCAGAAAACTATTTTTTTTAAAAAGGTTAAAAATTACAGAAAATACAGAAGAAAAGCTAGCCTAATTTCTGGAGGGAGTCCATATAAAGAGTGCCAAGGTTTGAAAAGCAAAACCTTTAGGCCTCTATCACATTAACTTAATGGGTCTAGTGCAGGGGTAGTCAACCTTGGCTCTTTTATGACTCGTGGACTTCAACTCCCAGAATTCCTGAGCCAGCTAAGCTGGCTCAGGAATTCTGGGAATTGAAGTCCACGAGTCATAAAAGAGCCAAGGTTGATTACCCCTGGTCTAGTGGTTAACACACCAGGCTAGAAACGACGAGTTCTAGTCCCACCCTTAGGCATGAAAGCTGGCTGGGTAACTCTGGGTTAGTCATTCTCTCACAGTCCAAATCCAATAGGGTTTTTGCTCACTACCTTGAGTTACTTACATAAAAATAATAAAAGCAGGATAAAAAAATCTTCAAAATTAAAGGAACTACAAGTAGCTTCTTAGACAAGTTAACATGGGCTGAAGAAGGCAGTGGTCCAAATATCTTGGCACCAAGCCATATTGAATAAAAAGTCTAAGTAAAGAAATATGTCACAAAAAACCCTCTGGAATTTGTATTTTTACCAAAATAATCTGATTTCATTTCATTATATTGCCTATTTAGGATTCATCATTCCACAATGAAATAACACTAATTTATTTTCAAATAATATTTTAAACAACTATAAAAGAATGTATTGGTTCAACATCTGTATTTTACCCTTTCAAAATCAACATTGTCCTACATTTATTTTGTCATTCTAGTGCTATAGCATCAATTTTTTCTATCTTTAAGAGTATTACTGCAAACATCAAGATATCTTCAACTGATATTGTAGCATCAACTTTACAAAATATCTTAATTCCCTTGAAAAATGAACACAAGGATTAATCTAGTTTTCCCCAACTTAATGCCCTGGAGATATGTTAGGACTATAGTTCCCAAAGTTTTCTAGCCAGTTAGGGTGAAATCCTAGGAATATTTGTTTCAATAGATATGATGAATACCAGACTCAGAGGAATTCATTGTGGGGTATGAAACTTGAAGCTTGCTGCAGGATTTTCTCCTGTGTAATCAACACTCCAACATATTAGAATTAATTGAAAATAACACTTTTTTTATTAAGCAAAACCATGTAACTATTTAGAAATACTATGTATGATTTTTTTTCAAATCATTCAAAAGCAAGTATGAATCAGAATTGCAGCAAGACAGGAGATACCTTCCAATGTGGAATCCCAAATCAGATTACTCTTGCTTTTGAAGAACAAAAAAGAACAGAAGCTATTACATGATATGAATTAAATATTATTTTGTCCCTTAATCCCATTTTTCTCTTTTGGAAATGTCAAGATTTTGAAAATAGAATCTATTTATTCTAGATTAGATCTGTCATATTTTGTTTTTATTCAAAGATTCATACAGCTACACATCTCAGCATACTGTGTAACTCTAGAATGCTAACAAGGGTTCGTAGTGTAGTGTAGTGTAGTGTAGTATAGTACAGTACAGTACAGTACAGTGCAGTACAGTACTATTCTTGTTTAGCTAGGGTGAAGTAATACCAATAACACTTAGACTTATATGCTGCTTCACAGTGCTTTACAGGCTTCTCTAAGTATTTTACAGAATCAGCATAATGCCCCCAACAATCGGGTCCTCATTTTACCGACCATGGAAGGATGAGTCAACCTTGAGCCGGTGAGAATTGAACTGCCGAACTGCTAGCAGCCAGCAGTCAGCAGAAGTAGCCTGCAGTACTGATTCTAACCACTGCGCCACCATGGCTCATGACTAACATTGTCCAAAATCTATAATTCACTCTTGCAAATGTTATCTATAATACAAAAAAGAGTAGGTTAGAACCTCCTTCTCAGCTGATAGTCAAGGAGTCCAGTTTGGAACAGTGTGCCTGTAAATAACAAAAGTACAATTAAAAAAAAAAACCCTCTCTATGCAATTAGAGAGTCAGTTTGGTCTAATGATTAAGGCTGGAAAACGGGAGATTGTGAGTTCTACTCCTGCCTTAACTATGAAAGCCAGCTGGGTGACCTTTGGCCAGTCACTTTCTCTCTCACCTCACAGGGTTGTTGCGCAGAAAATAGGGTTACATAGTTGTTATGGGGGAAATGGGAAGTGGAATATATGTTGCATATATTCACTGCCGAGTTATTTTTAAAAATTAGAAAGGCTATATACAAATAAGTAAAAACAATAAATATAATTGCTACTGAATTACAGTTTGAAAACCCAATTTTGTTACATTTTACGTACAAGTGTACAAAGTGTTCATCCAGGTTTATGTTCAAGTAAGTACAAATTTGAATGCATCCTATTAAAATGAAATATTTTCATAAATCAGAAAAAACAAAAGTTTTGTAAAAGCTCGTTATTTATTTATTCATTCTATGGAAGTACGTAGCCCACAAAAAGGTCATATTATCTGTAAGTTTTGGAATGGACTCTCTTGGTTTTTGCTTTATTACAGTTTTAGTTGTCCTAATTATATTTTAGTGGTATTATTTTTAATTGTTTTTATTGTTTGGTTTTTGTTACTTTAATTGTGTGCTGCCCAGAGTGTTTGAGACAAGCAACTGTATAAATTTAATAAATAAATAAATTCAATTTTTATGACTACCACTCAACATGATTCTGGGCAATAAATGACAAGAGATAAAGAGTAATAAGTCTATTATCTCTGCTAACCCTTAATGGATTTTTGCTGACATCAGGACTCAAAAGATGAGGTTTAAGGATTTTTTTTATATAGATAAGAGTTTGAATATGGACAAAAGGTTATTGTTGTATTTTTTAAAAAGGAGATAAGTAAGTTATTAAAATAGTTTATACTTGTGATGAAGAGGGAAGTCACTTCTTTATATATTTCTTTTCTTTTTCTTTACTATCTTATTTTTTTCTTTTTTCTTTTTTAATTTTCTTTTCTGCACTTTCTATTGTTTTCTTTGCTTTTCTTTGCATTGCAGTTGTAATTTTTAGTAAATTTACTATAAAAAAGGAAAGTGATCTCCATGTATTTATTTCCCAGGTTTTTGTGTTAGGCAATTGCCATGAACAGTTGAATTAATGCACAACCCGTGTTTTTCCTTCTACCACTGCCTTGGTACATAAGGCTGTGCTATTTCTCAGCATCTCAACCTAGTAGTTTTAATGGATTTACGTAGCAATTCCACATTTTGAGAATAGGCCAGGCTCCTGCAAAGCCAGACTCATTGCTCTTCTTTATTTTGAAGGGTTCTTCTCTCTTTTTTTCCCCATTGCTGCTCCTCATAACGCTCCCTGCTACTGTTGTTATTTGACTTTTAGATGTGTTCGGAGACCACCTATCCTATTTGGATCCAAAAGCAAAAGAGGAAAGGAACGAAATCATATTATTTTTTTTCAGGCAAAAAATAATACCTATTTAACATATTTTCCACATAACTTTTTTTTGATAATCATTCATGAATTATTTATTTAGGGGTGGATGCATGTTTGTTTACCCAGCCTGGATAGTCATTAACTCAGCTACAGCTTTTGCCCTGGAGCTCTCTGCATCAGCGTGGTTTTTAATTGCAGGCAGAAGAGCCACCAAGAGGTTTTCCCTTATGCAGGCACCTGCTAGAGATGATTCAGCAACGTCCTTCGCCTCTAGCAGAGGCCAGATACATCTGCCAATACCTGTCATTATCTGAGCCAGACTTGTCAAAAACCCAGCATCCTTTAAGCTCTCCTGGGTGCCAGCAAGGTACCCTTGTCGGTTTTCCTGGCTCTTGTAGGGCGGCCCCCACCTGGTATTTCAATTGCAGCAAAGTGTGTTTTGATTGTTTTACTCCTTTAATGAACCTACCTAAGGGACATTTAGCTCTTTATCTGGTAGCATGTTATTGAGTTGCTCACATTTATCCTGCCGATGCAGAGAGACGGAAAAAGAAAGCAAGTGAACCAAGCCCCTCCCCTACTCTGCCACCCTCATTTCTTGCATTCCTCTGCTATTATACGGATCCATCTGCTTCAGGTCCTGTGACAGAAGTCAGCCAAGGACCCTAGGAATATTTTGCTCTTGTAATTTACACTAATGATTTCTAAACCTATTTAGCCAGTTTTATGACGGCCTCATTAGAATGTGACTGAGTTCTAACAATGCAAGCAGTGCATTGTAATTTAAGGTAGCTGTGAGTTGCCACGAAAAATCATTTAAAGATGATATATGTTAGAGTTGACTTACAGAAACCTCATGCTGTTCTGGCACACGTGGATCTTAAAAGGAAGATTAATGAGCGGGTCTCCAAAGGAAAAGCTATCTGAAGCAGGGGTCTATACTGTGAATCACTACCCAATCAAATGAAGGAACTTTAACAAGATATAGCAGAGAAACTCTATTACACTAGAAGATTCAGCCTGATATCCAGAGGATTTTAGTTTGGCCTGATTTATTGGTCTGAGCACCTCAGACCTGAGCTCTACCTGGTGATAGATTGCGTCACATCTCACTCATCCTTAATTCAGTAGGAGTAGCATCTAAACTTGGCACTGGTCTTAGTATGGATAAGCAATGTTGTCCTGTTATTTGCCACTTGCCTCTACAGGAATGATTTCAGAAACATTATTAATTGATTGGGCAAGCATAAATTAATTTGGCCTAACTGCATATTATTAGTTGAAGGCAAAAATAAATTAATTCTACATGGAGCCGTCATAATTATTTACACACATGCACCTACAGTACAGACATCTGTGCAGTGAAATATATGCTCAGATTTATTTTTTATTTGTTTTGTACTGATTAAGGCAGAGTTCCCCAACCTTTCCAGCTTTGCAGACCAGCGGGGAGGAGGGGATGGTTCTGCCCGAGCAGCCAGCAAGCATGCTGCACCTGCACAGCTCCATTTGCTTGAGCAGCGTGCACGTGCACCCGCCACTCATACAAATGGAGCATGTGTGCACGTGCTCGCCCATGGCTCACCCACCGTTTCAATGGCCTGATTGCAAACAACTCACTAGTGAGCCATGGCCCAGAGGTTGGACACCCCTGGGTTAAGGTATCAGTCTAGAACTGAGGAAATGTAGGTTTAAGTTTAAGCTGAGCCATGGAAATTCCTTAGTGAATTTCTTTGGGCCAGTCACACTTCCTTAATTAGAGGAGGTAATGCTTTGTAAACTATGTTGAACTTTTGGAGCAAAAGGAGGCTATAAATCTAAGAAATATGTATAAATTTCATGTCGGTTACGAATCAAGTTTCATGTTTGATATAGCATTCCCTTTGGCAAGAAGCAACCTGATTTTGGATTCCCATAATGTCTACTGATATAGGCTAAATGTTTACATGTTTTATTTAATTATTATTTTATTTTTTACAAAGCTAAACACAACAAATATGAAAAAGTAGGATAGATAAAGAAAAAGATGTTTAAAATAATAGAAAGCAAAGAGAAGAAAACCAAAAAGTCCCCTTAAATAAGTAACTTCTGATCTTCTTTACAGCAGTTATAGAAATAATTGAAGCAGTTTCTCCTCTTTCCCATATTCAACCCATAGTAATCCATGAATCATAATGTCTCCAGTGTTTTATAAAAGTAATTCCAATAGAAAAGAACACTTTCTGAGCTTGGTTGTTTTCTTGCAGACATTTTCTACGGTAGTTACTAAACTAAGTATCATCATCAATGCCATAAGGAGTATGGGTTGCTCTTATTTGTATATATTAGTGCTATGATGGTGAACCTATGGCACGCGTGCCAGAGGCGGCACAGAGCCCTCTCTGTGGGCACGCGCACCGTCGCCATCACTGGGCTATCTCCTGCCTGCTGCAGCTGACTCTAATCTCCATCTTCCAGGAAGCAGCCTCTTCCCTGCCCCCATTGACACTGCCCAAACTGCACACGCCCCTCTCACTGCATGGGGTGCTGTTGTTGCTGCTGCTGTTGATAACCACTCCGCGTACACATGCATGCATTGGCCGGCCTACCGTTTCCATGTCTCCGTTGCTAGGCCACAGTCTCAACGGAAGTAGGGTGTTTGGTGCCTTGAGAGCAGAGGGTGGGGCTGGGAAAGCCCTGGCTGGGTGGGAGAGTATGCGCGCACTCTTCTTCTTGAGGAGTTTCTCTCCGAACGCTCGTACTTCCACCTCGCCAGACCACGTGTGAAGGCGCACACGGGCTCACTGCAGGAGAGGCGCTGCCCACGCAGGAGGTGGGAGAGTTTTGTCATGGACATGGAAGCAGTAGGCCATCCAATGTGTGCATGGAGCGGTTATAAACAGCCATAGAGGCGAAGGTGCGGCTGGATGTTTTAACATGCCCGTTTTTGTTGCTTTGGCTGCCACTGTGACATTGGACATGTCGCTAGAGAACTGCGGCATGATAGCCGAAGGATTTTGTGATCCATAGCAGAGCACAATGGCGTGCTCTGTTGGCATAACATGCTCGCTGAAAGTTTAGTAAGTTAACCTAATTTTGTACATTTTTATGACATGGAACTAATAAACTAATCCTGGAAGATGGGTGTGCCCAGTGGGTTTAAAAAAACTAGTCCAGGGCTTCCTCAGAATCCAAAAAGTAACATTAAGTCAATAAGCTGCAATTAAGAATGTGCAAATGTAGCCAGCATCTCTATGAAGAAAGTGTTTTGATGTTACGTTTGTCACCCAAGCAGCAGCACTAGGCAGCCGAGTCCCGCCAAAAGTTTGTGGGAGTCAGCTGCAGACTTGTACGTATAGCACTGTAAATGAAAGCTTTGCTGCAATCACACATCATTAGTTTGGAATTCCAGGAAGCCTTTGTATAGACTACTCACAAATGCCTCTGTATACACACATCGGCAGGGATGTCTCTTGATGCCAAAATGCAACATCTGAAGTGGGGCTGTTTATGCATAAACTGTAGCAGGCAGAAACAGGCTGTGCTTACATGCCAACATTACTTTGGTTAGACTGCACACAATAGTGGCGAGTTTCTATGTTGAGCTTAACTGTGGCTGGCTACTTCGCAGCTCAATCTGTTGTGTGAACTAAATCACTGGTTTGGGTTCTGTAAATTAACCCAAGCATTTGGATTAGTATTATTTAGCGCATATGCAGGTAGTCTTTGACTTACAGCTGTGGGACGAATCCAGAGAAAGAAATATTTTGGGAAATATTAAAAAGGCAGAATATTATATTTCCCCAAAGGATCTTAAAGGCTCTCTGTCCAAACAGAAACCAGGTGTGCAGAAATGCAGATGTAATAATCTTGTCAGAAAGATTGGAACCAGGAAGCTGGGATTAGAAAGAAAGATCCCCAGAATCAACAATCCCCCACACCAAAAATTCCAACAGTCATCAGCCACAGCCCCAGGGAAGCAGGATATGATCTTTGGAACATAATAGAATTAACCCACCACCATCAGAATACCAGAAGGGCACACTCAGACTCAGGTCAAAGTATATGACACAGGAAATACAAAGCCTCAAACAGGAACAGGAAACAACCTCAAGAGCCTCAGAAGGTATAAAAACCCACTCCCTGCTACATGTGCTCAGTTTTTTTCCAGAGCCATCTTTTTGTCTGGCTCTCCTCTTCAATAAATTACAACCTTCTTTCTAAATCAGTCGCCATGTTGTTTATTCCCGGCTTGGACTGCCAACCTTCCCCCCTCCCCTTGTCCCTTCCTGGGCACAGAGAGAGGGAGGAAGAGAAGGAAGGAGGGGAGGGAAACAGGAAGAAAGAAAGGGAAGGAAGGAAGGAGATGGGAATGAAAAGGAGGGAGGCAGGGAAGGAGGGGAGGAAGGAAGGAAGGAAGGAAGGAAGGAAGGAAGGAAGGAAGGAAGGAAGGTCTGAGGGAAGTCCTGCCTTAGCACTTGGCCACCAGCAGTCCTGTTGCCCTTTTGCCATCCCCTGGTAATCTCCCATCTTATTGCTGAGGATGCTTTGGTTACCAAGCCAGGTCTCCTCGCATGGAGAGCGAGTGGGCCTCCCTCTGACCCACGCACTTTGCCCTTCTGCACCCACCATGAGCAATCTGGCCAAGGAGAGCGAACACAGCAGCAGCAGCCTCGAGGAGGAGGTAAGCACAGCTGGGCGCCCTCTCGGGGAAGTTCGGCTGGGCTAGGCAGGGCTGTGGGGTCCCCGTGATGTGGGAGCTCAAGGGCCAAGCTGGGTGCTTGGCCTCCACTGCCCATGGCTCCAGGCAGTCCATATCATGTCCAGCCCCCCCCCGCATGGCCTTAGAGGGACGGTGAGGCTCCTCCAGTGTACCATGCCCTGGCGCTCGTCCCAATCCCACCTCCCTCCGCCAGAGACCCTTGGATCTGCTCCAGGCCTGCATAGGCACCCCTGATGCAAGTGATGTTGAGCTGGCCACGCCCCCCACCTCTCCTGAGAGCATCACAATGCTGATGCGGCCCTGGCACTTTGCAATAAATAAGTGGGTTTTGGGTTGTGGTTTAGGCACTCGGTCTTTGTACTAGTGGCTTGCCCTGTTAGTGTTGGTGGGAATGTTCTTGATGATTCTTTGATTAGGCTGTCGTTATATTGTTAGCTTGTTTGTATGCATTGGTAGTTCCTTGATTGGGGTAATGTTAACTTGATTGTTGGTCTAGTATTAATCTTGGTGTTAATATCTGTTCATATGTGTGTTCATATGGTAAAGAGGTGCTTTGGTCTTTTTGTTTCCTCTTAGGCTTTTTGATTGTCTCTTTTGAGTAGTATGTTTATCTCTTTATGCTGGTTGCGTGCCAGACCTCCAGGAATTCTCTGGTGTGTTTGGACTTGGCTTGATGTTCACAGTTTCCGAGTTGAAACTATGGTTGAGTCTGTCCATTTTGTGAAACTAAGGACTTTTCATCATGTCTTCTGACTGGCAGTTGATGTTTATGGATGCAATCTGCTAATCTTCTGCTGTTTTTCCTACATAGTGGCTGTTACAATCTTTTCACTATACTATATGCTATAGATGACTCTTGCTTTTTCCGATGTTTTGGAGGGCTTTACTTAGTTTGTGTACTACGGTAAAAGTTGTTATTGTTCTGAAATCTTCCTGATCAATTCTTCCATGGTGTGTATTTCTGCATTCTTCCATCTTTGTATATATAATAATCTCACTGCCCTTAGCATATAAAAGATCAATCATTCAAAAGTCTTTTCTAATTGACTAACCCTAAGTCCTAGTAGGAAAAATTCTGGTTTCATCTACATGTTAATCTTTAAAACTCTCTGCATCATCATAGGTATTTGTGTCCATTTCCCCCCTACTTTTCAACAAAACTGTCATGTATGGTAAAATGTGCCTTTATGCATCGTAGGTAATTTCTCTGGTGACACATACACATACATACATCGGGTACATCATTTATAAAAATTCTCTCTTAAGTTATAAGACAATGTGAATTTCAGTCCTTTTAGCCACATTCTTTCCCATTGAGCTATCCATATATGTAAAATTCTTAGTCAATTTTATCATGCACTCTTGCTCTTCTTCCATTTGTGAACCTTAACGGAGTTTATACATTTTAGCAGTTACCTATTCATCATTTATGCAAATTCATAATTCACAATTGCATTTCAAGGCTAAATGTTTACTTTCAAGTAGGCACATGGAATTATGCCATAGATGATTTACCTATTATTGCTGTTCTTCAATTAATTGGTCAGTGTTAACTCTTTGGGACCCAATGGATGTAAGGAACATTGGGAATTACTTCTTTGAGTACTTACAAGCTCCTGTTTGTGTCATCAATGATAGCATCTAACCACCTTGTTTTCAAACTTCAGGGTCTTCTCTACTAACTTGTCTTTGTATAATGTTTTCAAAATAAGAAAGAGCTGCATTAAACACAAGGAGATTTTTCTAAAATGAATTGGATTATACTGCAAACATTGAACAATGGGAAGGGAGTTCTTGCAACAAAAATAATTATCAATGTTCAGATTGTAAGCAGAGTTCTCCCTCAGGCGTATATATTTCTTTATATGCTGACTGAAGAAAATACAATCATTTCACAATAAAACAGTTAAACAGCTGTTTAATTATGCACAAATGGGACAACAAATAATGATAAATATACCCATTTTGTTTATTCATTTATCATAGTGATGACCTTTTTTGAAAACAATATATAAACTGCTTCCCAATGGAAATTATACGGACATGATAGATTGCCCAAAAGAGGATGCTTTATAAAGCTGAACAGTTTAAAATAATCTTTAATCTGGCAGATCAGTAAATAAGATAATATGTTTTATCAGTCAGATAAAATATCTGATTATTAAATATACATCCAGGAAGAAGAAGTTGGCTTTATTCCATCATGCATAGCAAGAAAGATATCCCTTAAAATGAATAATTGGCCATTATTCTCTGGGAAGCTAGGCAGATCTTTTGTAATCATTTAATAAAGATGTTCCCAGATCAACATTAGTTGCCTCGCTGAACTAGATAGCAGGAAACATGTGCAGACAGTATCCTTTGTAACACTGAAAAAGTCCTAGTCAGTTTTCTTATAAACTCTTTTCTGTAAGAAATTGCTGTTTTAGAAAATATAAATTGGTGTGGAATTGAATCTTGAGTCTTAATATATTGAATAGGAATCCATTTCAAAAGCCAAACATTTAGTTTGAGGACCACATAAACGCTGAAGAAATGTTTTGGTCCTCAGGTAATGAGGGAATCCAGAATTTTTACCTGTTAGTATCCTTAGGCAAGGTGATGTCATTCTCTTTTCTACATTGCTACATTGTGCCTACGCCACATAAAATAAAATTTTGAATATTTATTTCTAGAAAGGAAAGAAAGTTGCATAGATCGTTGTTCCTAACTGTAATGATACCAGAATAATGAAATGTGCATGTGATATTATTATACAAGTTCTGCTTGTTTGCTAGACTCATACTTATCTGAAGACTCTCCAGTATACAGCATGGCATAGCTAGATAAGAATCTTTATTGCATACAAGAAGCCACTGAAATATTCTGGCATGTATCTTTCCTATACTTCCCATGGTTTAATTTGATGTTTTGGCCTTAAAGATGGCATAGACCACTGCAGCTAGTCACAATTAAGCCAGAATAATTCAGTGTGCATTATGACATCACAATTTGAGCTCTTTTCTTTCATATTTTCATCATAGTTATCATTGCATCTGTCACACATACACACAAACACACGAGGATATTTTAAAGTCATCTTCCTTTTAAATAAATGTAGTACATGAGTGAATTGCTATCTTTCTGTTACCTTCATACCAAAGTCTAAAATAGTGTCTTGCCTAAGGCTGCTTCATGAACTCATGATTTCTATTTGCTGATTTTATTTTTAGAAGATATTTTTCTAACCTTCAGCTGAAATCTTTTTTTCCTGAAACTTGAAGCTATTATTCCTTTACTCTATTTGAGATTTTGGTGTTCTTTCTACCCATTCAAGAAAGCCATAACATTCTTTGTCATTCTTCTTTTCTCAAGGCTATATACAGTATACCTAGTTTCCATGTTTTCTCAGCACTCTGCCTGCAATCCCCTGACCATTTTGCCCTTCTATGAATTATGCCAGTTAATTTGAATTAAGGTGAACAAATCTGAGCTTTACAAAGCTGTAAGAACTTCTAGATGGCAGCAAAGAGACAAGAAATCTCTTACCTATTTACTTTTATGTAGTGGTTATTTCGGTTTTTGCAGCCCAGATCTGATAAGTCAAACCAGTATTGTTTTTGAAGTATTGTACCTAGAATGGTTAACTGTATTTAAGGTTGAATATAACCAATACTGAATAAATTAGAATGGTTATTTCCAAATATATGGAAATTTTGTTGGTTCTATTAAGGTACCATACTATCACCACTACTGTTATTTATTTTATTTCAACAATAAACTGTTTTGTTTTGTTTCAGTCTTGTTTCAGGTTCTGTATGTCAATTGTAGTCTTCCCAAGCTGATAATGTTCATCTGTAGTGGATAACAATTTCTACATTTCCCAGCTATCAAAACCAAAGAGAATTATGAGGGTTACTGTATAATCTACAATATCTAAAGGACACTAGTTGGGAAAGGCTGATCTGTTTCAGATTTTCATTTTCAGAAGTGGCTTGTCTTCGTCTTAGAATTCAGAGAAAATAGCTGATTCAATGATCTAGTTGGCTTCTGTGCTTAAGATGGGACTAAAACTCACAGTTTTCCAGCTTCCAACCCAGCACCTTAACCACTAGACCAGAGCAGCTGTTGTATATATATTTGTTCCAGAGTTTATATTTTTACCTTTTACCTTTTTCAACCACTTTCTCAAGTCAATGGACTTTTCGCCATTCTTTTCCTTTTCAGTCAAAAATATCTGTTTAGTGTTCATATAACAGTTTGGTCTGACCTGAGAATTGAGGGTTCTCTCCTTGTCAATGTGAGCCACCCAGCTGGAAGTGAAATCATCAGTACTTCAACAGATTTGTCCAAAGCGTAGTCCAGTTGTTATATACTTTTAACAGGGGGTAGGAAACTATCTGTCTGGAATGCTTTAGCTTGAGTTCTTGCAATGAGCCTAAATGGCCCACTCAGATCTATGATTCCATGATGCCTAGTATAAACTCATGATATTCAGCTAATACTGAACTCAGTGATATCAGATATATTGTTATATACTCTTTTATACACTCAGCAGTTTTTTACTGTACACTCAGCTAATTTCTTTGGTCACTTTACTGTACCAAAATGTAGTCATTACTCACAGTCACCGTAAAGACAGTTTGGAGAACTGAGATTAAAAATCTAATATACAGTACTGTGACTGTAAATGACTTCTGTTGTAAATCAAATGGCAACTCCCTTTTCTTTCCTTGTTCAAAATACTTTTGAATCCAGAAACTTCAAACCTAAAGCAAGTACATTTTTCCTGTAAGCCAACATTCCTATATCATGTAAGAGAAAAAGATGCAGGTGATGTATAATGCTTTAAATATTTTCATATCTTGAATCAATTCACCTTAAAAAGAATTACAAAGAATAAATCATTTTAACTTTATAAAAATTAGCACATACAAACATACCCAGACGTTACTTCAAATGAGCTACCAATATCAAGCCTTCTTCTTCTTCTTCTTCTTCTTCTTCTTCTTCTTCTTCTTCTTCTTGTGCCATATCCATTATTGGACGTTGGCGATCATATTGGCGATCCTGTTTTTATCAGCAGTCGCACGAAAAAGTGCTGCTGAGTTTTGTACCAGTCCCTTAGATTTTGAAGCCATGATGTTCTTCTTCTGCCTGGACCTCGTTTGCCTTCAATCTTTCCCTGGAGGATTAAATGGAGTATGTCGTATTTTTCTGGTGTCGCATCACATGTCCAAAATATTCTAATTTTCGTTTTTTAATTGTTTTGATGATTTCCCTTGGCTTTCCCAGGCGGCTTATCACCTCCTCATTTCTGATCTTGTCAACCCAGCTTATACGTAACAGCCGCCTGTAAATCCACATTTGAAATGCTTCTAGTCTCTTCAGGTGGCCTTCTGTCAGAGACCAACTCTCTACTCCATAGAACAGGTTAGAAATTAGGAATAGATAATTAGGAAATAATTTTAATTGCATTATCTACTACAATATTAATTTAGCTACCATTTGGCACAGTAATAGTATCATATTTATAGCATATTGAGCTATAAAATATACTAATAGCTTTGCTTGATCATTATTACGAATTTCTTCTATTTATATTATGGTCAATTCCCAATGTATTTATTCAAATCTGGAAATACAGGAAGTCCTTGACTTATGTCCACAATTGAGCCCAAAATTTCCATTGCTAAGCAAAGCAGTTAAGAGAATTGAACTTCATTTTATGTTCTTTTTTGCCGCAGTTGTTAAATGAATCACTGCAGTTGTTAAATGAATCATGCAGTTGTTAAGCAAATCTGATTTTAACTGTTGACTTTGCTTGTCAGAAGATAGCTGGGAAGGTTGCAAGTGGTGATGACATGATTTTGGCAACCAGTATAAATACATACTTGGCAACCAGTATAAATACATACTGGTTGCCAAGCATCGGGTCATGTGAGTAGGGAGACGCTGCAACAATTATTAAGCTTGAAAAACAGTCACAAGTAACTTTTTTCAGTGTTGTAACTTTGAATGGTCACTAAATGAAAGGTTGTAAATCGAGAACTACCTGCATAATGTTTGCTATCATTATTTCTTCAAAATTAAGAGTTCATGAAAATATAGAATTGGAAAAGTATCTTATTAAATCTGACTTGGTAAGAGATAAGGAAGGTACTCAAAAGCAATACTGAAATTCATCTGTTTTCTCTACAAACTGAATGAGTCCATTCTTCTTCCTAGATGTTATTTGATTGTATTTTACTATATGTCCATGTCTGAAGCCATGTTGCTTTTAAGAATTCATGTAAGACCTTCAGACTGAGAGTTACCTTGAATTCTTGATGGTCTATTGCTTCCTAATAATCAAGCTTAATCTGTTTATCAATCCACATATTTGGGTTCTCATGTAGATTATATATATATGCTTCAATCTCATTTCAAAATCACAAGAGAAACATATTTCACAGATTGCTTTTGGTAATATTACCCTTTATTCCAATCCTCTCATAGTTTATTTTCAAGTATATAGATACCTAAATCAATTGTGCTGCTATTGTGTATATGGTCCTCAAAAACGAGGAGCTTATTTCTTTTCTAATAGTAGTTATGAGAGCAAATACTAGAAATTTGGATTTGAATGTGGGAGAGACAGACACATACATTGTAATGAAGATTTCAGCTTGAGTTGAAACAGAATTACTCATATATCAAAACAAACTCTGTTTTGTTTACCAGCTGTGAACATCAATTTTATTTATTTAGATTGTAGTCCAATATATCGTAAACATTGAATTAAATGTTTCGATCCATGACCTCTGATAAAATTTTGAACTTAGATTTTGAAACATCTCTTAAAGAATGGGATCCAATCCCTCTGGGCAGAACCAATATCTTCATGCAGTTGCACAGAGGTAATGCTAAGCACTTTTGTTACTGTTGGGGAATCAAGAAACACACCAAGGTCTGCACAAAAACATGTGGGCCACTGCATTTTGAAGCAACTGGAGCTTCCGGATGCTTTTCAAGGGCAGCCCCATGTGTAAGCTAATAGATGTGTATGCTTCTTCAATTTAAAAGGTTGGCATTCATTATTTTGGACTTTTTATGGTTATACTGTATGTCATGTCACCTTTATTCTACAATCTTCCTGTAAAACATTCTGAGAGGTGAATGTATTGTGTAATAGCAGTAGTAGAAAAAAATATATCTATGAGCTATATATTCCAGAACATCAGGAAGACAACTTGAGAAAGACTGTTTTAGAATGTTACCAATGATCCAAAGTGTTGTTCCTCTTTTCCCCCCTTATATCATACATTACATTCTTTTTGCCATATATCCATTATTTATTATTTATAGTTCTAGCGTCATCATACCTGGTTATAAATATATTATGTTATCTTACATGAAAAATGTCTTGAGGATTCAGTTTTTAAGATTAAGTAAATAGGAAGTATTTACTTCAGTGTAGTGCTCTAAAGTAATACACGTTCCTGTATCCTAAATTTCTTTATCTACTAATACCATATATTGCTCAAATTTGAATTAAGGAGCATTGGCAGTGTTTGATATATAACCAGATTTAATATCATTTTCCTTATCCATCTTACTTGTAAATATAAATTGAAATGAAAATGTTTCCCATCACTTCAGTGAGCATAGTAAATCAATATTTTGCTAACATTTAGGTATCAAAATGTAGATGTGCTGAAGTTGTGTATAAAATATAAATAGTGCATTACAAATATTTTATTCATTGTATATTTAAATGATTTACAGTATATGGCCATCCAACTCATTGTGACTCTGGCTGATGTACAATAAAGAAAAAAAACGAGATGAAAAATCCCAATTAAAATCCAACATTAGTAGGAAACCAGGTTCCAACACCCAAGGAAACCAGTTTTTAGTGCCATCCTGAAAGCAACAGAGTCAGGTCCAACTGTCAGTCCGAGGGAATATCATTCCAGAGGGTCAGCACTGCAACAGAAAAGGCATGTCTTCTGATTCCCATCATGAAGCATTGCTTCAAAGGAGGAACACTAAGTGTCATCATCAAACTAGAACATGTGGGGCAGGCAGATACCTGGTATCTGCAAGATTTTAAAAGCTATGGTTGGCATACCCTTAAGATTTGATATAAACACTACTTTTTATTTTTTTAAAGAGGCTGAAAGAGTAGGACCAGTTAGATAGAAGGAGTAGATTATCAGATTCACATAGCTATATAGTTCAGGGGAAGCATCAATCATAGCCTGGTCTTCTCATTGAATCTGCTTCACTGTGGTAAAGAACCATAAATCAAGTGGAAAGTGTATTGACCTCTGAGAAATATAGTATAAACTTAGAAGATAACATCTGTGCCTGTGGTACCTCTTCCCGGTTAGCAACAAACTACTAAATTCTATTTATCAGACTCTGTAAGCCTTCTAGAAGTTTATTTTCAGGAAATGAGGCCATAAAGGGTGGGATAATCAATTTCTGTTTACCCACTTCCTCAGCAATACAGTGGTCCAATTTATGTAAAGTATATTAAACGTGCAAATTGGATGTGAAAAATCCTAGGGAAGGACACTTGGTTCAAAATTAAAATCTAATCGTTATTTTGTCTTTATGTATTATACATCTGAATCTGGTCCACTTAAACAAGAGGCAGTGGACACCTTCCCTCCCTCCCCATCATGGGCCTTGGGGGAAATGGATTGTTTTGATCTGTTTTCTTTGTAGATTACCTGTAGTAAGAGTGGGGTGGGGAGGGGAATTCAACTATCCAGGTCCTACATGATCTCTGAGCTGCCTTCAATATCACTGATCGTGATATCCTTCTGGGTCTCCTCCAGGGATTGCACGTTGCAGTAGTTCATTCTCCAAAGATACCTTTGGGAATGGGAGCAAAGAGGTCAAGCCTAAGGCCCTCTGTCATAAAGTGAGCTCTGCGTGAAGCCGCTTGGAGAGAATTCATCAGCACAAGTTATGAGTCATCAGGATGCCAATTATATCCATTTTGTATATCTCAGTTTTGGGTCAAACAGGAGATAGTTTGACAGGACAGAAGAAGTGCTGTCCCTAGTGCTCAGAGGCCATGAGAATGGATGGGGAAGATTAATTTCCACAAAACTGAATGGCTGTGGGTTCAAAAACCAACTGAGATCAATGATATTCCATCTTTGATTGTGGACAAACTCATTCTCTCTGGACTAAAGTGGTTCATAATTGGGGGTACTTAAGTTCCTGCTTGAGGATCAATGGCAGCTATGGCTAAGAAGGTCTTGAATCTTGGCACTAAATACAAGTATTCCTCGGATGAAGAGACCCTGCTCACAGTCATTTACATCTTAGTCACTTTTCATTGGACTACAGCAATGGTGTCAAACTGGCGGCTTGCAGGCCAGATGCATCACGCACAGGCCACGTCTACTACCCCAGCTCCACAAAGGCAAAAAAGGTTGCAATACGTCGCGATACGTCACGTGACGCGACCGAGTTTGACACCTGTGGACTATAGCAACTCGCTCTACATAAAGTTGCCTTTGAAGGCCATCCAGAAGCCATAATTGGTCCAGAAAACAGCAGCAACTCAAGAAATTAAGGGCATCTCTCCATTCAAGCAATATCATTTCTCCAAGAGTTCTGCTACTTACAAGTGACTTGCAATACAATTCAGGGTGCTGCTTGTCACTTGAAAGCCTCAAATGACTTAGGACTTGGATATCTACTGCTTCTCCTAGTGGCTTCTGCCTGTGCAAAAAAATCTAATAGGGAGGGCACTCCTCAAATCCTCCCCTTGAAGGATGTGCCTGTTTAGCAGTACCCCAGCACCAGCAATCAGTTCGGTATTTAGAAAAGCCACCTTGTCTTTCAGAAAGCCTTCAGGAACCGTGAGAATGGTAGGTGCCCACCCAACAGTGATTTTTACTAAGAATGCTATTCCTCAGCATGATGAATAGGAAGGTATATATTATTTGCTATATGTTATTGCTTATTGTTTATATCAGGGGTCTTCAAACTTGGCCCTTTTATGACTTGTGGACGTCAACTCCCAGAATTCCTCAGCCAGCAACCCTGGCTGAGGAATTCTGGGAGTTGAAGTCCACAAGTCATAAAAGGGCCAAGTTTGAAGTCCCCTGGTTTATATCTTCCTTGTTTACTATATTGTAACTGTCTACAGCATTGTGTTGCCCTCTGGTGGCTAGATGGGAGCCAATACGGTGAGTTCTTTAGGATTCAGAGATAATAGCTTAAACCAGGGCAAAATACTAAAAAGGATTTTAATGAATAAATATTAAGAGAGTTACAAAGAAAGAGTTACAAACTATATCCCTCCTCTCACTGAGAACTCTCAGAATAACAGTGGCTCAGTGCTAAAGCCAGCAGATAATTGCACGGCACCTTTTTTTCTGGGGATTTTAGATCTGCACCAAGATTCAGCAGATTTTTATACCATTTTTAAGAGACAATAATATAAACAATAACCCTTGGAGATGGCTTGATAGCAGATCATATCATAGACTTGATTAAATCTCAGACAGTGGACCTACTCTCAGGGGAATATTAAATAAGGCATCTCTAGCAGAACAACACCTGAGGATAGATTGATGACATTTTGTCACTAACTTGGGAATCACTTGATCCTTTGCTAAGAATATTTTTATGGGAAACACCATTTCTACTGTGCAGCTGTTGCTGCTCCTTCTCGCCCCAGGAGGTGTCAGATCATAGAACTCCTGCTGTATTTTTTCTCTTAATTGTTACAAGTAGGAATACACATAAAAGGCTCAAAGGTGAGAGTGATTTGCAGTACAATGGTGCAATTTACAAATCTTGCTAAGTAACTTCTAAGCATGCATGCCGAGGAATTCATCAATACAAACTTTGTTAAATTACACATGCTGTCTCTGCTGGCTAAGTAAGCCTTCCTGCCCTTATATGTGCAAAGAGAGAAGGGGGTCCACGCCATTTTCTGCTCACCAATCTTGTGTGATGCCACTACAAGTACTTAATGTTGTTTGCAATTAAAATGGCCTGTATGCCTAAGTAAGTAACTAAATACGTTCTTTTCCCAAGCCTTACTCCCATCAGACATGTTTTAGGGACCTTTTTAGAAGTCTCTCTATATTCTACCACTGAGCGATAGCTCTTCCTATAACATAATGACGAGGGAGAAACAACTAAATCAGTGGCAGTGCATCTGCTTTGCATGTAGATGACCCCATTATTAATCCCTGGAGGAGCACAGGAGAGACTTTCATCTAAAAGTCTGGAAAGACACTGCTGATCATTGTAAATAAGAAATAAATTAGAAGACACACCAAAGGTAGTTGTCTTCCTATGCCCAATCTGATCCAAAACTATTGGGATTATCCAAATAAATGTACATCAGCAGGATTTGTTGGGAAGCAGATGTAGTGCCAACCTTAGAGATAACCCTAACTGCAGTCTTTTTTCTCTGATATATAGGGAAAAATTGTCATTCTGTGGGGAAAATTAAATTACAGGGCCTATTGCTATGGGGATAATATCTCTTAATTCTTGACAATAGGTGGTCTAGTCTTACTGGCAGAGATCCCACAGTGAACTAGGAGTCCTGGGAGTTATAATCATAAGAAACACAGGATTGGAAAAGGTTGTTTAAATTACCTAATTCAGTGTAGGAATCCAAATTATACTGCCCCCAAAAGAGGGGTTGCTCAGCTTGTAACAAACAGGAACCCACATACTTTTTGGATAATTGTTTCTACTGTTGAACTGCTCTACTAGAAAGATAGGAAGTTTTTAACCAAGTTTTTAACCGTCAGTTAGGCAACCTTGGCTAAGCAAGACTGAACCTGTTGAGCACTGTGATGGCTGATGTGAACTGCAGGACCATGGAAAGTAGAAAGACATCCTGGGAAAAATCAGTGCCAAATCCCTTCCATGTCGCTGCCAAAAAAAGAGCAGTATGTGGTCACCAAGAGTTAAGCCTGATTTGGAATTTTTATCTTTAGATATTTTTTAATAAATACTCTTACCAAACCACATATTTACCATTCTGTGTTTGTGCATTTTTTAATGTCTGTTTCAGTAAAAAAGACTGTTGTGTTTGTCTCCAATTAAATTTTGTTCCGTTATTTTCAGCCCATTTCTCCACCTATTAAGATCTTTTTGAATTTCCTCTAAGGTTTACTTGTTAGCTGTTCCACCCAATTTTGTGACCTCAGCAAACCTGATAAGCTTTCATATATATCACTTCCACTAATTTATCACAATAAACCTTCAATTTAACGGATCTTAGTTTTACAGACTTCAGATGCGGTAGACTGAATCTGTCTGTAGTGTATGCTGTATGCTTCTGCGAATGCATAAGATCTCATATGCCATTTTCCTTAAATGTAAAATATGCAAAGACTGTAATATATACCTATGTAAAAGCTGCTCCATTTTGCACGCATGCACAATGTGCAGAAATTTGAATGAAGTCCCTAATATAATATGCTTTTCCACATAGACCACATAAAGGTTTTCCATGCTCCTTGAAATATGAACATTTGCGTTAATAATTTATTTAAATTCTGGTATAAGATTTCTTATATTCACTTTCATAATTACCACCCAAAAGTAAAGACATTGCAAAAGTAGCAAGCAGATCATTGCAGATCATTTTTCTTAAAACAATCTATTGTTCCCTTGTATGAGGAAGAAATAATTGCCTCCTTACTTTTTTCAGATTAGACACTAGCTAACCTGGCCATTATATTGTTTGGTGGGGAGAGTTCCACAGTGCATTACAGTATGTATGTACACACACACATACACACACACACACACATTGGGAAATTATAGTTCTACTAGGAATTTAGCCATTTTTAATATTGTTTAGCCAGCACAATAAAAATTAGCAAGCACCTGTCTCAAAGCAATTGTGCTACAGGTAGAAATCTGACTGAAGCTTTCTGTTGCAGCTGTTTCCTTTTTTATATGGGTCTTGAATAAACTGATATTAATCAAATTTACCTATGGAAGAGATAGACCACAATAAATTAGGTCACCAATAGGTTTTGCACGCATCTGATGGTAATGGGAAGTGTAACTTCTTCTGAGCAAAGCAGGGGAAAACATACTGTCAATGAGATAAAAACCACTGTGAAACCTTAAATCAGGAATGTGATTTAAGGTCTTGATTATCAAGCAGAGCAGACAGCAGAAGAAACGGTAAACCTCCACATGAATTCCTTACGATTTTGGTTTCCTGACAGCAGAGTTGTGTGAAATTCTTTCAAAGGGAGTTTTAGGAAATGTTACAGAACTTTCCATCCAACATTCACATGAATCCTCGGGTACATTTGAGAAGAGAAATGATCAAAGACAAAAGTGCACACCAGCAAAATTCAATACACTACAGCGGTGTTTTTCAACACTGGCAACTTAAGATGCGTGGACTTCAACTCCCTGGCTGGGAAATTTTTAAAGCTGCCAAGGTTGAGAAACACTGCCGTACAGGCTCAACTTTCTCACCTGCTAATCCAATTGGGACCAATACTGCCCATATTTTTTTCAGTAGCAATAGTGTTGAAAGAGACAGACTGCACTAACAGTAACCTCTTTGTGTGTACACACACGTACACATTTTTCCCATTTTGAAATAAAGAGTACTCATGTCTTTAACTCTCAGAACTACTGTTGGAAGAAGATGCATTTTTTTTTCAATATTATGGTCTATTCCTTATGTAGATAGTATGATTGTTTTATGCCTCATTAGCTTGTATAGCACAGATCAATCCAAAAAGCTTAAAGGAATGCTTCAAATCAAAAGATAACAAGCCTTAATTTTCTTTTGTATTTCTGAAAGGTTAAGTGCTGTAAATACTGGCCAGATGACACTGAGATATATAAAGACATTAAAGTTACCTTAATAGAGACAGAGCTTCTCGCAGAATATGTGATTCGAACATTTGCAGTAGAAAAGGTGAGCAAAGATACAGTTTTTCAATGTTTCTAGCCATGGTCTTGTTAAAATTTAGACACCTTTAAGTTAAATTCTTATTCCAAAAATTATTTATGGCTAAAAGTTGACTGTCTTTGACTGATTACCCTATTTATTTGTTGCAATGATTTAAGGAATGTCCAGCTCCAGGTTCTGGGTGCTTTATATAATCAAAAAAAACAAAACAATGACAGAGAAACCAATGTATGTTTTATCTTGGGCCCGGTGTTCTTCAACATCTTCATAAATGACCTATATGAGGGGTAGAAGGGGAATTCATCAGATTTGCAGACAATCGGAAGCGGGGGGGGAATAGCTAACATTTTAGCAGATAGATTCAAGATTCAAAAGGCTTTTGACAGACTTGAACGCTGGACTCGATCCAGCAAAATGCAATTCAGTGGTAAAAAAAAGTCCTACACATAGACAATAAAAACTAAATGCACAGGTACAGGATAGGTATAGTACCTGGCACAAAGTAACAGTAACTCTGAGAGCGATTTACGTGTCCTAGTAGACTACCACTTAAGTATAAGCCAGCAGTGTGCTGCAGCTGCCAAAAAGGCCAAAGCATTCCTAGGCTGCATCAACAGAGGTATAGTTTCAAGATCACAGGAAGTGATATTACCACTTTATATTGCCCTAATGAGATTACACTTTGAATATTCCATGCAGTTCTGATCACCAAGGTTGGCCTATTCTCCAAAGCACCTGAGGATAGGACAAAATCAGGTGGAAGTTCATTAAAAACAGAACCAACCTAGAACTAAGGAAAAATTTCCTGACAGTGAGAACAATTAATCAGTGGGGCGGCTTACCTCCAGAAGTTGTGGGGTCTTCATCACTGGAGGTGTTCAGCCATTTGGACAGCCATTTATCTGGAATGGTATAGGGTCTCCTACCCGACCGGCAGGTTAGACTAGAAGATCTCCAAGGTCCCTTCCAGCCTTATTTTTCTATGTTCTAAGTCCTATGACTAGAAATACCAAATACAACAGAAGAAAATCATACCAAACAAAAAAAGTACAGAGGTTCACTCACCACCCTATCAGTAGTCTCAGAAAATAGCCAGGTTTTCAACATCTTATGTAATATCGTGGAGGTGGGGCTCATGGATCTCTGGGGGAATGTTATTCCACAGGGCATGCATCGTGCCAATCTTTTTTCTGGTCGCCAATAAGGTAGAAACTGGGAGGTCAACTCCAAAAGTCCCCAAATTTTAAAAGACGGCTGAATGGAGTTATGTTGTTTCTATGACATTTGAAAATGCTCACTGCTGCTGCTTTTCCTTTTCTCTTGTGGTCTGGCAATCCATTAACAGAGAGGCGCCCATGAGATCAGAGAAATCAGACAGTTTCACTTCACTGGCTGGCCAGATCATGGTGTACCATACCATGCTACGGGTCTTCTCGGATTCGTCCGGCAAGTCAAATCAAAAAGCCCACCTAATGCTGGTCCACTAGTTGTACACTGCAGGTTAGTAGAACCTATTTTGGCTTCTTTAGTTGAGAAAGATGTTGATCACTTTTTATCATTTTTAAATTTAGCATAGCTGGAACTATCTGGGTGCAATTAATTTGTATGTCACATTTTTAGTTGCTTCAGTTTATGAAATACCATTCATGAACAGGAAATCATGATGCATAATATTCGTTCTATGAATGTATCTTCCTCAACTGCAACAGACTGAAAAATCTTACTAGATTTAGACCCAATTTAAACGTTACAGTGTTCTTCCAAAAGCTTCTGGAATATATTTCTCCATGAGGGCATTTCGCAGCTATTGGCACACCAACTACTTATTTGAGCCACCATTCATAAAAGGTGCATGCCCAGTATAACAATACAATACAGTTAACCAAACAAATGTGTTGCTAAATACATTTTAGGATTAGACATATGGATTTTTAAAAGCAAGCAGCACTGATAATTAACAGGATCGTTCCAGGCCTAGAGAGGAGATTTAATACTGCTACAATCCTGAAGAATCCTTCATTGTTCTTATTTTAAGTGGAAAGGAATTTCCTCATTAATGCCAATTGGGATTTTCCACAAGGCAGATCCAACTTCAGAAGATAATAATTTGGATATTTAAATGTTTTGCAACGTAAAGACATTTGTTTCAAGAAAAGGATGTCTTCTCTTTAACTATGGTGATTAAAACCACTGTTTAAAACTGAAATTGTATTCATTTTCAGTGGATATCTTTTCCTAGATTTGCTGGCCCAAGTTCATCAAGCTGGCTTTGTGCCTAAGGCAGGACATTCTCCTGGTTTCTAGCTTGGTGCTTTCACCAGTACATCAAAGTGTGTGGCTGGCTCTCACACAATCTTTTTTTTTTTTTTTGGGCATATCACTCAAGAAAGACATAATCTTTCCATTTTGGTGAAAGGAATTGCTAGCATTTTCTGAATGTTAAAATGATAATGTGCTTTTGTATTTACAGTGCAGGTGCTGGCCGAACTGGATGTTTTATTGTCATTGACATTATGTTAGACATGGCAGAAAGAGAAGGAGTTGTAGATATATTCAACTGTGTCAGAGAACTTCGATCTCGAAGAGTTAACATGGTGCAAACAGAGGTATTCTAAGCGTTCCCTCATTTTCAGTTTTCATATTGGATAGAATGAAAATGACTTTTGTTTTGTCACATATTGAAATTTAAATATCAGGTGGCCTACAACTCTTTTTAGAGTTTCCTCACCCTGATCGCATGGCTATTATGCTCAACAAAGTAGCAGCATATAGCCAACCTCAAAAAGCTATGGACCCAATATTTTGAGTTATATGAGTTTTTGCCTCTGAGTCTTGGACCTCAAATCCAGATATTTTTAATTCTTATTTTCTTAGACTTGTAATAAGAAAATCAACAAACTGAGCAGTTTTAAAAATTTGGTTGGAATTATGCCGGATATAATGAGTGTGTGTTAGATTTGGCTATGGAACATTGTACCAATTGTCTGATTTTTTTTTAATTTCTCTAGGAACAGTATGTATTCATACATGATGCAATACTGGAAGCCTGTCTCTGTGGAGATACCTCTGTTCTAGCTTCACAAGTTAGATCAGTCTATTATGAAATGAATAAACTTGATCCTCAAACCAATTCAAGTCAGATCAAAGAAGAATTTAGGGTAAGTCAGTGATTGAAGCACATTTCAAAAGCCAAATATTTGCAAAATAGCCTTTTATCATAGAGCTACATTTAGCTTAGCTTAATTTTTTTATATTATTCTATGAAGCATAAATTGTCTTCTAATTTAATTCCCTGGAAATCAATGTAACGCTGAAGACATTCATTCTTGAGTAACTTTCTGTCAAATTCATTTTATCTTATTTTGGTAGACTCTAAACATGGTGACCCCAACCCTTCGGGTAGAAGATTGCAGTATAGCACTTTTACCCCGGAATCATGAGAAGAATCGGTGTATGGATGTTCTTCCTCCAGACAGATGTTTGCCTTTCCTTATCACAATAGATGGAGAAAGCAGTAATTACATTAATGCTGCACTGATGGATGTAAGTGCTTCTCTTGGTTTTCTTAGCTAAAAAAGTGTGTGCCTGATATCAAAGAACCTGGAAAGTTGCAAGAAGCTTGGCTCCACAAAGTGCTCAGATCTTTCAAATATGCTTTCCTGAATTTACTTTAAAAATGTTAAACGTTCAGATAGATTCAGATATAAGTTATATAACTGCTAAGGTATGAAAATATTTGTTGAGCGAGGGTCATACTCTACTAAGCAAGGAAACCAGCCAACTTCATATTGCATAAACTTTTTTTTAACAAGCATCATACATCAAGTTTCATATATTACATTGGCCAGTTGGATGGCAATACTTAGTTGACCTTGGTTGGTCACAAAAAAGCTCAATAGAATCAGACCTCATCCGTGCATGCATAAAAGAACAGAAAAAAAAAAAAAAGACTATACTGGACTTGACTGGGAAGCCAGAAAAAAAATCTAAAGAAAGGCAATGGCAGACCACATTTCTATTGTTTGCCAAGAACCATGCAGGTGTGTCCCTAAAACCTTTTGGAATTTAAATCAGTTTGAAGGATAATCTTTATTGTGCTGTACAGTTTACGTACCAATGGTTCCATTCATACAGCAAACCAAACTAAAACTGAATAAATAACAGAACAGATTGAGGCAATATGTGAACTTAATCAGTATGCCTCATATCTAATGTATGCATATGAACTGTCAAGAGTAACTTGTTATACAACTAAGGCTACAACTATATACATTTTTGTTGGGGCTTATTTCAAAGTTTGTGTGTGTGTGTGTGTGTGTGTGTGTGTGTGTGTCTTTGTATACATACAGTATCATGCACACATATACAATGAAACTTTAAGGTAGCTAGTTGGCATAATAATATAGGGAGAAAATTTTAGTTTTCTTTCTCATTTTCATAGTAATGAATAGGGGAGGAAAAAAAGCCTGCAAGCATAGATAATACACAGGCCATTACTTCAGTCAATTGATTCTTTTCTAACTGAATGAACATTTGCTAAGGATACTTTTACCGCTATCCACATTAAATGCAGATATGGAAGTCTTAATACACTAACATCACTTAAATAAAAGGATACTTAAATATGTTTTACACTCTTTAGAGATTTGTGGAGTATCTCTGACATTTTAGAGCAGCAGTAATTAAGGCTGTCACACATATATACACACATGCCAAAATGCAGGCTTCAGAAAAGAAGAAAGACATTTTCAATAATCTTCCATGAAAGCAATCTTTTCTGATATGACTACTAGTTTCATAGTTAGCACTTATATTATTTATGATAAAGATATGTGGAAAGGTTGTATGCTCAAAAGGTGGGAGTATCACATTAGTGATTATGCAAGTGATTGACATTGCCTACACATATCCAACATATATTGTACATTATATGTATTGCAGTTAGCAAACTCCTTGTCTGCAGTAGCCACTTTTACTGAATCCTTCAACTTGCTGCCTTATAGACGTAGACCTTAAGAAACACAGCTGTTGGATACATCTGGAGAGAACCAGGCTAGAGATGTCAGCCTTATTTCATGACTGTTTCCTCTTCTCCCAGAAGTTGTCAAATAATACACCTCCAGCTACACAAAGTAACATGACAGACACAACAGCATGATTAAAACACTGCCCCTTTTTTATATGTGTTGACATATCTTGATGGCTTTTTTAACCCATCCCCTTTTAAACATATATTCCTAAAATAGGCCTTGCTTCCCATTCCTTATCCCTTGTGTTTGATGGCATTCTGCTAATGTACACATTTCACTCGGGACAGGAACGTCTGGTGTAGCTTTAAGGCTATATCTATATAACTTCACTATCTCCAAATTCCGTTGGAAGACTGGGATTTAAAAGCAGTTCTGTTCCTAGTCTGAAGAGTTGTAAGTGCTTCCATGCCCGTTCAGCAGGAGCTTTTTCTTCTGTTTCCATAATATATAGAATATCATTTTTAAAGAAAATATTATTTGTATTCATTTTTCTTATATTTACTTTCTTATTGTAGCCTTAATCCTGCTTTAATCCTCCATTAAAATACCCTTCTTATTTTGCAGAGTTATAAACAGCCTTCAGCTTTTATAGTCACTCAGCATCCTTTACCAAATACTGTCAAAGATTTCTGGAGACTGGTTCTAGACTACCATTGCACATCAATAGTGATGCTGAATGATGTGGATCCAGCACAAGTAAGTCAAATACATGAATTTAGTGAAATTACTTGCTTCATAAGTAATGTCTCTTTTAGCACTGTCTCCTTTAAGTTGAGTTTGACTTTAAGGGACTTCTCTTCCATGAAGTTTCCTTGATAATAGGATAGAAGTAGCTTTCCATTAAATGCTTCCAACTGCTTCTTTTCCAGCTTCTCAGTCTAATTTACAGTCCTGGAAATCTCCAAAAAGTTATCAATATGTTCTTCACTGATTACAGAAAGGCCTTCAGTCAATCCCAGAACATACATACATACGTATGTATGTACGTACACATATACATACACATACATATATAATGTATATGTCATTCCTGAGTTAAATTGTGAACAATCAAGGGAAAATAATAATAAACCCTTTATTATCAAAGTATAACATATATACAGTGAAATTGGCTGAGCCTCCCTCTGTGCCCCCCCTCACCACAAACTCACGGTGACTACAAACCCCCAACATATTTCACCCTGTAAACTAATTGCACATCATACCGGCCTCACGAGTCTGTTATGCATAAAGTTATAAAGTTATGTCCCATTCAGAAGCCTGACGACCCATGGATAAAAGCTGTTCTTCAGCCTGTTGGTACAGCTGGCTATGTTTCTGTATCTGCTACCCAATGGTAGGAGAGTAAAAAGGTACCAACCAGGGTGAGTCATCCCTGAGATTTTCCTCACTCTGCCAAGGCAACGGGCCCTGGCGATGTCATCCAGTGGAGTCAGGGAACAGCCCACGATGTCTTGTGCCGTGCTCATTACCCTCTGCAATACCTTCCTGTCCACGGCTGTCAGGCCAGCATACCAAACCACAATACAATATGTGAGAACACTTTCAATAGTAGACCGGTAGAAGAAGGTCATGAGTCTTTATTATATACAAGATATTTTAGATATAGATATAGACATTATAAATTAAAGAAAGCTAGATTGGAGAGAAAGATGAACATAGTATTAAAAAGGGAAAAAAACGTCAATAATCTACACCTGCTGAAGATACTATTCTTAATATCTGAAAGTGCAAATATTTGCAAGTTCTAACAATGAAAATCAAGGAATACGTGAGAGCTTTGCACTAAGATTAAATATAAAGAAGATTCAACTAATCACAACAGTTACAGCAGCCAAACTTAGAACTGACAATGAAGTGATAGATGGCTTTTGCCTTTTAGATTTGACTATCAACAGTAAAGGAACTGGGAGTCGTGAAACATTTTGTAGACTAGCACTTAGTAGAGTAGCCATAAAATTTTATTCTTGAGTGGGAATATGAATCCTCAGTTTACTAGTTCAAATCAACCATTATTTACTCTGCTGCATAGACGCAAGATCTATTTTTGTGATGCTGAATTCCTGCTCTTTATAATTGCTTCTTTCTTTCAGAAAAAAAGAGCATCACTGACTGTCAGCCCCTTTGTTTAATAAGAGCAGTGCCATTAATTGCATATCCTCATGGGAACATTTTCCTGGGGATGCTGAATGTCAGTTTAAGAAAATGCACTAGCTTATGCTACTGGGAAAGAGACAATTATGTCTCCAGACAAAGTGTGACACAGATGGTGGCTTGTCATCAGTGCTGCTCAATAGACATCTGCACTTAGAACTAAAATGGCGCTGGCATGACTTCCTGAAACACCACACTTCCTTTTAGCCTTACATATGATACTTTGCTGTGTTCTTCCTGTCTCTTTCCAGCTGAAGTGGCAGCAAAGTCTACATCAAAAGTAGTCAGTCAGTTCCTGGAAACTGAAAGATAAAACTCTTACAAAATACTGATGGAGTTGAAAAATGGATGCCCATACTAAATTAAAACTTCTCCGTTTCTCTAAAATTTCTGGCTTAAGACTATTTATTGTACTGCTTAATGAAACACTTTGGTTAAAGAGAAGAACACTAGCAGCTGAATCTGCTGTACTACGTATCTATGTACTATATTTATGATAAATAAAAGAATTACTTTTCTTAACATTTGAAATATTTTTATTATTATTCTTTTAAAGTTCATAAATAACACCCCTTCTGCAAGTAATTATAAATTTCAGGGATTCGCTTGCATATTTTTGTAGCTCAACCACACTCACTGGTCTCCAGGGAAATGCAGGAAAGGCAAAATAACTTGTGTGCTGGTGAGTTATTTTCAGAGTGAACAAGGAAAGGCTTGTAGGATCAAGCTGTTTAGTTGCTACTAAGAAGTATATTTGACTTCTCAGCCATGTTTTGAATATACAAAAGCAGGAAAACGTTTAAACTTTCCATTGGCCTTCCTTGGTTACCTTTTAAAACTTTGGAGGGCTGCTGTCTGTTGGCAACTACACCAGGTTTCCTACTCTAATGTCTGTTCCAAAATGTTGATTAGGGTACATAGGGTGAGACAGGAAAAGAAAATCCACACTTTTAAAAGAATTTTTTTTCACCTGATATTACTTTGTTGTTTGAGAATATTTCCACTGAAGAAATGATTGTCCTTTATTTTTCCATATAACTTATACAGTTACTCGTGTGATTGGTTACTTCAGACCCTCCTTGCTCATAACTGTTTACAGCCTTTGGCAGGGCAAAATAGTTCTGGTGTATAAAGTGAAGGAAGGTATCCCATACAGGTCACAACACTGAAACCGTTTTTGGGTTGGCCAGATAGATTTCTAGAATGTAGGGTTTGAAAAATCACCTTGTCTAACTTTCTGCAGGAAACCACTACTACTGCATTCCCAACAGGTTGCCATGAAGCCTCTGTTAAATAGCCTTTGATTTAAAACAGCTGACCCCTCCCAAAGTAGTCTGTACCATTGTTGAACAATTCTTACCATTAGGAAAAAAAGAAGTCCATAGAAAATCTACTTCTTTGTATTTAAACCTGTTGTGTCTTATCTTGCCTTGTGAAATAACTCTGAACTATTCTTTCCTGTCTTCTACACGACAGCCCTTTAAAAACAGCTGTCAGGTCTCCCTGTAGTCTTCCTTAAACATACCCAGTGCTTCCAACCTTTCATCATAATTTTTCCTTCCTGGCCACTTATCATCTTGATTACTCTCCTCTGGATGTGCTCCAGTTTATCAACATCATTTCAAAAACTTGATGCCTAAAACAGGACACCTTATTTAATGTGCAGTATTAGAGAAGAACAGTGACTTTTTCTTGACACTCTCTTCTGTTGCTACAGCCAAGGATGGTTTTTGTTTTTTTTGCCAATGCATCATGCTACTGGTGTATGTTTAGCTTATGAACAACTATGAGACTGGATTCTTTTCACATGTAGTTTTGTTCAATATGTCCCCTTCCCATTCTATTCCCATGCTTTTGATTTTTTTCTACTCAAATGTAGGATTTTACATTTGTTATATCATCTTGCTGATCTCTACCCATTGTCAATGTCCTCTTGAATTTTGATAGTCCTACAAAATGTTTGCTATCCTCCTAGCTTTGTGTCGTCCTCCTAGCTTTGTGTCATCCAAAAATGTGAAAATCTCATTTTCTAATCCATCAGCCAAGTCATTTATGAATTAAGTGAAACAGGACAGGGTTAGAATAAAACCCTCAACACTACGTGACACTCCTTTCTAGTACTTTTTAACATATTTAGAATTGATCTGGAATAAGGTGTGACTAATGGAATAGCTATGGTACCGATGACACTAAATTGTTCAAACTGGTAAAAATAATGAGTCTGCCAAGAGCTCCAAAGGATTCTCTCAGTGGAATAGATGTCAAAAAGGGAGATCCAATGTGGGCAAGTATATAGTGATGCACATTGGAGCCAAAAATTTTAACTACTCATACAACTAATGGAATCAGAACTAACAGTGACCAACAAAGAATGAGATCTTGGAGTAAGGGTAAATTCAATAAAGTCTTCAACATAGTTTGCATCCACTATAAAAAAAAGGCTAATTGCATGTAGGGATAATAAGAAATGGAATTGAAACTAGAGATGCCAGTATCATAATATATTGTGTGTAGTTCTGATCATCGCACCTCAAAAAGGATATAGTAGACCTGGAGAAGGTTCAGAGGAGGACAGCTAAGATGACAACTTGGCTAGAAGAGTTCCCATATGAAAAAAGATTGTGATATTTTTAATCTAGAAAGGAGGCAAACAAGTGGAGACATGTTTGAGGTATACAAAATTATGCCAACAATTCTTCTCAGAAAGTTTGCATCGTGTTAAAATGTTTAAAACCCAAATACTTTAATTTTCAAGTATCATTTTTACAAATGCTCTTCATGCAGCTGAAAGCTTTCTCTGTTCTTTTCCGACATTTGATGGCTTTTCAATTTTCTTCCTATTACTAGCTTGAAAATAGAAGACCATAGTTAGCATTATGTTTTAAAATATCAATATGACCTTTCTATTGTGATATTAGCAGACCATGCACATGAAAGAAGCTATAAGGTTTTTTTTTTCATGTGCATGGTTTCTAAATTTTGCCAAGAAATATTCCATATTAAGAAAAGGATTGTTCCTACCTAGAGCCAATCAATTTTGATTATTCCAATGCATTCCGTATGACAATGCCTTTGAAGAATGTCAAGAAATTGTAGTGGGTGCAAAATACACCAATTACATTTCTATTCAACATAAGATACTGGAATTACATTATGCTGGTATCAGAGGATGTGTGCTGCTTGTTAATTGCTTCTTAGACAGCATTTAAGATATTGTTACTGACATTTAAAGGCCAAAATGGCTAAGGTCTACATCTTCTGATGCAAACTTCCTCAAGCATTACAGTCTGAAAATATCCCCACCATGAAATTGAGGGCATTTTCCTGTTAGTCCCAGGGTGAGGAAGGCCTTCCCTCAGGAAATGTAGGTAACACACATTCTCTTTTCCGCTAGAGCATCAGCCGCAATACGCATTTTTTTACCGGGTTTTTAATTGTTATTTGTTGTTTGCAAGATTTAAAAATACTTCTTTCCATTTTTATTTTTGTAGCGTTCATTATATTGATTGCTAGCCTTGCATGTCCAAATGAATAGAGAGGCAGGATATAAATGAAATCCAAAATACAATCCTTCAGTGGTTCTTTCGGTTTGTTTTGCTTTGTTTTGTTTGGCCTTAACTGTCTGACTGAGCCTATTTGTAAATTGATGTCTGGAATATTGGAAAGTGAAGATTCAGGACGGATTAAGAAGGACTCAGCCTACATAATATTATCTGCTATTTAAATGGTCCAGAGTATCTCTTTGATCCCCTGTGATTACTACACTACAAGTATACTGTTGGAACAAATTGTCAAAGTGAAAAAGGAGATATTTATATAAAGAGAAGGTTTTGGTGATATCCAGTAGTGTTGAGATTAAAGAAAAAAGTTGCCTTAAGAAATGAAAAATGTGTTTCATACCCATGATAATCAGCATAGGAAGGATTTATTGTGATATTCCCCAGAGAAGCAAAATATTTTCCACAGAGAATTCTTTGCATGTGTTTCCCAGTTCTCTTTTTGAAAGAAGTTGAAAGTTTCTTTCCATCACACATTTGGAAACAGTTTGAAAATAATGGTTTGAAAATAATGGTTCTTCTTTCCATTTAGTCTTAAATTATAATTATTAATAGTTAAATTCAATTTATATTTTTGTTTTCTAAATATCTTCTAATCATTTTTATTAAAAATGTTTGTTAATAAGTAAATAAAAGTAAAATTATAAACACTAAGTGTCTTCTGTAAAACTTTTCTCCTGCAATGCATGTATGAATGTATGTATTCCATATTTGTACATACAAGAAGTGTACTACAAATTTCACTGGAGCCTATGTAGTAAAGTAGATTATATTCTTAGAGGCTGAGAATTGTTTCTGAATTTTTCTTTCTGAAAAGGTATAATTTGCAAAATACATTAAACACAATAAGCCTTTAAAATATTGGTCTTTTCTTGAAGGACTGCAAAGTTTCATTGATATATAAACCTATATACAAGCATTATACCCTTTGGTCTTTGGAAATAATCTTATTTTTCAGACAGTTAAAAAGAAATGACATCCTTTCATGTAGACATAGCCTTCTGTGATCTTTGGAGCTCATATGGGCACATAAAAAAAATCACAGTTGAGTATATGGAGTCATCCTAAATAATACAATTACATATGAATTAATCTCTTTCTTCTACAGTTATGTCCACAATATTGGCCTGAAAATGGTGTTCATCGACATGGTCCTATTCAAGTAGAGTTCGTTTCTGCTGATTTAGAAGAAGATATCATCAGTCGGATATTCCGAATTTATAATGCATCAAGAGTAAGGATCTTATTTAGTTATTTGCTTATTTTTCTTATGAGTGATAGAAATATAGTTTGCATTCACGTTTTAGGGAGTCCAAATTTAATTTAATGTTTATTATTTGATGGAAGCATTCCATATAAAAAAATCCACTGTGCTCATAAAATATTCCATCTGTAATGTAGTCTATGTAATATTCTATAATTGGAACCATCCTAGAAGCTTCAGCTGGAACAAAAGTGTTGCCAGGATTTGGATGAATGTATAAAATCTAGACCATATCTGGTTAGTGTTAAACTGCTTAATAACATACAAGAATGAAGAATACTCACTGAACAACTTTGAGAGGCCTTTTACCTGGTTATTCATTTATTTGCCAAAATTGAGGATACATACATTTATATTTTGAACATTTTTGAACATTAGTTACAGAGTGAACAAATCAATAACCATGAAGACGTTTTTCAAATCACAAGTATCTGTCAATAGAGCTGAGAAATTGGAAAACATTTTTTCTTTTTCCTTTTATTATAAATTAGTAGAAATTTTCAACAGACAAGTACAGTTTTCCAAAGATGCCAAAGAAGGGAGAGGTTATTCTGAACGAATTAGTCTGTATTTAGCATGTTAACAATCAATCATCAGAATGAACGTTCATTTCAGAAATTTGACAATGACAAGCATATTAAAAGAGCAACACTGTTGAAATTATATCGCAAATTTCAGCTTGGTAGTTTGTGATTGCTATATTATTAATCATATATTTGGCTCTTGCAGCTGTACCATTGTTTCACTTCGGCATATCTATATTTTCAGCTGTTTAAAATATCATCTTAAATCTGAGATTCAAAGTCATAACTTTGAAATGTAAATTTCTTTAGAACATTTTAAGGAGTAATCTTCTATAATAATGTTCAGGGCAGGGGTGTAATGTGCACCCTTTGAACTCAGAATAAATAACGCTGTCTTTTTTTTTTTTCACCTGTTGGTTGGGTCCCCACAGCCCCAGGATGGCTACCGAATGGTGCAACAATTTCAGTTCCTTGGATGGCCTATGTACAGAGACACACCAGTATCTAAACGGTCTTTTTTGAAACTCATACGTCAAGTGGACAAGTGGCAGGAAGAATACAATGGAGGAGAAGGCCGTACACTTGTCCATTGCTTGTAAGTGAATAAAACTGTTAAGGTGATCAACAACAGCAACTCTTATGAAGCTGATGTTTAGAATTTGAATTAGATTTTAATATAATTCAAATTCTACAACTCTGTAAAGTCAGAGCTATGATTGTCCGAATAGAATAGGGGTGAGTTTGAGAGCAGATATCTTGCCTCAAAGTCACCTAGTGAAATTATTGCAAAAACAATATTCAGATTGGAGAGTTCCTAATTTACAACCCAAAAGCAATGTACCAAACTCATAGACAATCTGTTTGTCAATAATTGTCCAATATAGACAATATATCTCTGAGCACTGCCACACTGAGAACTAAATCAGAGAGGATTGTGGTCTTTCTGCTCCTTTTATGTTTCCCGGAGGTAATGTTATTAACCCTGTTTGCTGCAAAATGGTGGATTTCACTGTGCTCCTTTGTAAGGAAGAAGATACCATTTCTGCCACTGCTTCATCCCATCTTCTTCTTCTGCATCATATTGTATACTATTTGTACTACATGGGAAGGAGGTTCAGAAGGACTGGCTGGCAGATAACTTTGCAGGTAACTGCAAAGTACAGGAAACGCAATTAAATCATCCCAGAGATGTAGAGAAGAATAGAATTCCAATAATAAATAATTGGAATTCAGGAAGATTTGGATTGCAATAGTGCAATGGCAAAGAAAATAATATAATAAACTTTTGCAAAGAGAATTCTTTATTTATTGCAAAATCTGTTTCAAGCAACATAAATACAGAGTCTACATATGGACATTACTGGATGCACAACACTGCAATCAAACTGACAACATATCAGGAAATGGAAGAATGAGAAGTGCAATCTATTGAGCCTGGTGGAATAGACCATGATTTATTGATGTCAAATATATAGGCTAAACCTGAGAGAATTAAACTGACTGGGTTAACAAGATTTGATATTGGCAGTATGCAGTAAGAATACAAGATCAATGTAAAGAACAGATTCAGACAATCAATTATGCACTAGAGAATCTGATGAGCCGTACAAAGAAATGAGGCATTGTAAAATTGAAATAAAAATAGTCTAAAAATGTCAAAGATGAGAAGAGCATGAATAGGGGCTTTTAGGACTAGAACAAAGAAAAATATCTTATTTGAGAATGTCAGCAAAAAGAGAAAAACAGTAAAAAGAAAGTGAAATGTTCTCTGTGCTCAGAAAAATATAAAAAACCTACAGTGGAATTAGAAATACTCAGAAGTAATCAGGGAGGAGATCTAATAGACACAAAAGAGATTAAAGGAACATAGAAAGCTGGCAGCCAAGATAAACCAAAAGCTCTAACTCTTTGCTACCATCTAGTGGTCAGGCAAGCAATAGGTTGGTAATCCTTGGTGAAAAATAAATGGAGAATGGAGAACCTGAAGCATAAAGGCATCATAGAATCAGTGTTCTGTATGGTAATAGAAGGTTGCTTTTTCCATAGCTGGTAATATTAGATTGAAATTTCAGCTGGAAAAAAATCAGTTTTGTTCTTGTAGTGTCACTTGGTAGCACTAAATGGACATCAGCACAGTTGACAGAGATGCAAACAAGGTTGCTTAGCTTACATCTGATTAACTGTAGATGAGTGATAGATAATTTGATTTTCTTAGGCTTAAGAATAAAGGGGGACAGTATGCTAGAGAAGTAAAACAGATTAATTTTAAGGAGAACGGCTGTGACAGACAAGATTACACAGGATAAGAACATTTCTGTGACAATAAAGTTCAGAACAGTTGAAGTTAAAACAATTTTTTGGGCAAGAAGAAATTTATCTACTTTGGGAATGTGATACAAGTGGACGAAGGATTAGGGAAAAAAATGACTACATTTGGCCAGTTGAGAGATGAAGAAGAAAACAATAAATAAGAGGGATAGATGGGGTCGAGGTTAAAAGAATTTCTTTAGAAGAATTATGGTTGTTGCTAAAGATAGGTCAAGATAGAGAATACTTTTGTTTGCCTGCACAGTCACCAGGAATTGAGCCTAACAAAAAAAATGCCTGAGTACAAAAAAAATTGATACACAATGGGAAATTATTTGTTTGAAATATTGTGTAGATTGGACCACCGCTTATAAAACCATTTTCCATGACAACCAGACTATAGCTAAACTGCACCAATATTTCAGCTGCTCTTTTTTATACCTTCCTCATTTCTTCCTAACCTTAATCTAAGACAAATCAGAATAAATGCTCATTTTGTTTGGCATATTTTGTTAACCCACCATTTGATTTTTGAGGGTAATCATTGTGAGAACCTAACCATTTGTGGATTATTCAGTAAATGGTGGTCAAAACATGGCTTAGCATATGTTAATTTATGTATTTCTTCACTTTCTTTGTGTCTCTCCACTTTTCTCTCACACTTATGTACATGCAATCAGATCACAGCCTTTCTGACTGAAATATAAGGTTTTTTTAAAAAATTAAAGATTAGATACTACCTAGATTTTGTTAAATTACCCCACTTTTCAGATGATCATAGTCCAGTAGTTTTATCACGCTGTTTTCTAGTTTTCTCACCTGTTGAATAAAAATTATAATATTTTATTTTGGGAGGTTTAGCTCATTCATGCTTTGAGATGCACATCTGGGAGGTCTTTTTCAAATGCAAATTGATATTATCTCTCTTGATTACTCATGATATTAAATGATTGTACCACCTCTCGTGTGTGTGCACACGTGCATGGCACTTTGAGGTAGAATAGGAAGGGGAAAAAACTTCCAACATAATCCTTTTAAATGACTTTAGTTTAATTAGATGCTGAAAGAATAGCACAATATTATCCGGTATTTTGGCAGCAGGGAGCATTCTTTTCATGATGTCTGGATGTGACAGATGTGCCATATTGTAGTTCCTTTGAAAATCAACCATTTGTGAATGTTGTCTTTAAAGAGTTGCAAGCTAACTAGTCTGCACTCTGGTAATTATTAAGGTTTATTATTTTCAATGAAGTGCTGTCTAAAAGATGCTGATTAGAATAGCTGTGGAAATGACAGGGTTTCTAGAATGGGAGCGAGTCTCTAGAAAACTAAAAATAACCAAAGATAAAGCATGCTGAATTTAATCATGCATCTAAATTCATTCAATACATTTTTGCAATAAACTGTTCTGGGTTCTGATATTCTTGGGATAAATACAGTTTCTCCAATCGCGTAATCTATAGTATAAGTTATTAGTATATATAAGGAATGTGCCATTGAAGATCCTAATATACTGAATATTCACTTTCTCCAAAAGGCAATTAGGAGTTTTTTCTTTGAAAATGTTTCACTTCTCATCCAAGAAGCTTTTTCAGTTCTAACCAGCTAGTGGGGAATGGGAGGATTTATATTCTTTGCAGTTATCTGGTCATTAGCACTGTGAGCATTGGTGTCTCTCAGACAGTTGTTAAGGCCACTTGGGATTTTATCTGTATCCTCAGAGTCATCTGAATCAGAGTGTAGATGGGTGTGGAACCGTCTTGGGACTGTTGAAAGGACTGCATTGTAAACAGGAGATGGTTGCTGTTGTATCCCTGCCCCTCTGTTGAGGGAGTGCTGTTCAGTTTTAACATAGATATGAATCTATACCTGAGGATATATATATAGGGCCCAATGGTCAAGTTGTCAAGATCCTTCTGAATGTTGAATCTATCTTCCAAAGTGTTGGCAATTCCATTTAGTTTGATGTTGTCTGCAGATTTGTTAAGTTCTCCTTCTATCTCTTATCTAGATAACTTATGAAGATGTTGATGAGCACTGGGCTCAAGACAGAACCTTGAGGCATCCCACTATATGCTGTCCTCCATGTAGACATAGTTCCACTGAGGACTACATGCTGAATACACTCGGTCAGGCAATTTAGAATCCATCTGCACAATTTTTGCTCTTTCTGTCGCTAATGTACCTAAAACCTTTTTTAGGTACATCAGCAACAGAAGGAGAAAAAAACTGCGCAATCACTAAAATAAAAAATGCAAACAATTCTTATGTTAAGGGATACTTGGCTATAGCAAACCATCTAAACAAATGCTTCTGCTCAGTTTTCTCAGAAGTAGAAGCCAGTAACAAAAACAGGTTGGAGGATCAACCAGGCCAGTTTTTTCCAGGGTTTTTAGAGGTGCAGGTGAGCTAGTCCTTTTAAAGCTTAATAAAGCAATGGGTCTGGATGGTATTCATCACAGAGCTCTGAGGGAACTTCTTGTTGTACAATAGAGTTGATGTTCCTGGGGGTATTTGTAACATGGAAAATGATTTGGCATTGCTAGAAAATTGACCAAAAATGTGGAAACGGCAGTCCAGTGTTTCTAAATGTAAGATCATGCAGTTAGGAAAAAAGAATCCTCTGGCAGGGTTCACTATTGGGGGGTACGGTGTTAGAGCAATAGAAGAAAAGGATTTAGGTGTGCTGAAAGTGTATGACTGCAAAATGAGTAAACAATGTGACCAGGCAGCTGTGAAGGCAAACAAAATTCTGGGATGCATCATTAAAGGATTACCAGCAGGAAAAAGGAGGTCCTAATCCTGCTATAAAGGTTTTTAGTCAGACCCCATTTGAAATACTGTGTCCAGTTCTGGAGATCACACTTTAAAAAAAAACTATTGATGAGATTGAGCAACAAAAATGGTCCAAGGAACAAAACATATCAGGAAGGATTGTACAGCTGGAGGACAGAAGGGAGAGGAAAGAACATGATTGGACCCTTTAAATATATTAAGGGTGTGAATAAGGTTCTAGAAGGCAGTATTTTCAATATTCAGCAAAAGTCAAGGATACAGGGGTATAACCTCAAACTGATGGGAGGGAAGTTCAAAAGTAATCTTAGAAAGTATTACTTCACAGTAAGAGTAGTGGAAGCTTAGGCTAAATTTAATAAATAAAATAAAAATAAAATAAAATAATGAATAAAATAATAAAATAAAATAAAATATAAAGGTTGGAACCAACTTCCAGGGAAGGTAGTGGGTCAGTCATCAGTTTAAACATGCTTGGGATAAACATGTAACTATCATCCAACAAAAATAAAAAAAATAAAATAATAAGTAAATACATTTAAAAGAAAACAAAAAAACTCAAAGGACAGACTCAGTGGACCACTAGGGCCATCAATTTTCTTTGTTTCCCTGTTTCCATCCGGTAGTGGTACTATCGATCCCACATGGTTGCCAAGAAGTAAGCTTTGTCAAATGCCTTACTGAAGTCAGAGTAAACTACATCCACAACTCTTCCCTGATCCACCAATTTAGTCACTTTATCAAAGAAGACAATAAGGTTTGTCTGGAATGATCTGTTTTTAACAAACCCATGCTGACTTCAAGAGATCACCTTGTTCATTTCTAGGTGCTCAGAAATCCACTGCTTGATTATCTTTTCCAGGGTTTTCCCAAGTATTGATACCAAGCTGATTGGTCTATAGTTTCCTGGATCCACTTTTTTTCCCTTTTTTGAAGCTTGCAATCACATCAGCTCTTTTTTATCCTGATAGTTCTCCTGGGTTCCAGGAGCTCTGAAAGATTTTGTTTAGTGATTCCAAGATCACATCTGTCAGTTCTTTCAGTACCCTGGGAGAGAAATCATCTGGTCCTAGTGGTTTGAACTTGTCTAAAATGTATAGGCGTTCTTTTACCAATTCCTTATCTATTTTGATCTGCATTTCTATTCCGTCTCCCACAGTGCTGCTTTTGATAGGTTGTGTTATTTTTTTCCTCTTGTGTGAAAATAGATGCAAATAAGGAATTAAAAAGTTTCCCTTTCTCTCTGTGTCCATCATCTTCTTGCTGTCTTTTCCCATTACTGATCTGATCATTTTATTGACTTTCTTCTTGTTCCTTATATATTGAAAGAAGCTTTTTTGTTATTTTTGGCATTTGTTGCAAATTGTTGTAAGTTAGACTCTTTCTTCTATCCCTCTCACAGTTTGATCATAGAAATATGTTTTTCCATCAGATCTTGTATGGGAGAATGAAGTTTAAAGGTATTGTGTAAAGATCATAACCTTTTAAAGGTCATCAGTCATTTGAAGCATGTACAAAAATAAATTGATACCATTCACAATTGGTAAAGGAAAGATATAATGTGGTCCTGATCTCAAAGCTCATTGTCATTTTCATAACAGCATATGTATGTTCTTTAAAAGCTATAAGATAGATTCATGTACGAGGGTGTTGCACTAGTCTAGATGTCTAAGGCAGGTGTCCTCTTGGTCAGGTCTGAGCAAATAATCATAATAGTTCCACTTAGTTTAGAAAACAGGGTATTTTTTCTGAAATAATTATTTCTGATTAATAACATTTGATAATTTAATAAATAGTGTAATAAAAATTGGGAACTCTCAAAAATCCTCAGTAGCAAATGGATAAAATATTGTAGATTTCAGTATCAACACAAACATTCAAGATTGAAATAAACCCTGATTTATTTTAATATGGGTTTTTGAACAGGCCACAGTTGTCAATTTTATATAGTCCAGTAGACCAAAACTGAAGTGTTAACTGTTATATAAAGTTAACCATTAATTGTTATGAGGTATTTTGAGAGTAGAAAGACGAAGATGCTAATCCACCCCAACCCATGTAAGAACAGTTGAAGACATTATGTCGATCAATCTCTCTCAGTTCAGACCACTTGACAGGGTTGTTTGGTAGAGAAAAATAAGAAGTAGGAATACTGCATATATTGCTTTGATCTCTTGAATGACAGGTAAAATACAAATCAAACATATTATATATCTATATATCACCAATGCATTGGTTCAACTCAAGTTGCATTGTTAACACGATTCCTAATATAATTTTTAACTTAGCCTAACAAGTGTGGATAAAGTAATTTTGTGCATAAGCTTAAAAGCCGGGAAGATGAGAATTCTAGGATCCCAAAGGCAATAGCAAGACTCGTCACAAACAGTAAATATTTATTCTGTTTAGCCTGTTGTACAGCAAATCCAGTCTGTGGATGGACTATTTAGATAACATGAACACTCATTGGTTGTATAATAAAATAAAATAAGCTTATTTTAGGAGAATAAGGTGAAAAAAAATCTTTAAGTACTGTAATAACAAAATCTAAAACATAATCAAGTCATTTTGCTGTTTATCTTATAGAAATGGTGGTGGCCGCAGTGGGACGTTTTGTGCAATCAGTATTGTTTGTGAAATGCTACAACACCAGAGGGCTGTTGATGTATTCCATGCTGTGAAGACTTTGAGGAATAATAAGCCGAATATGGTGGACCTTCTGGTAGGAGCTCTTTAAACTGTACCACTAAGTAGAAAATTATTTCTGTTCTCATAAAGCATAGTGATATTTTTGTGATTTATGTGGAGTACTGTTCATAAAAGCAAGCCTGTTGTTTTCTAAAGGGGATAATGAAATCACTTGACTTATAAAAGTATTTTTATGCTACTTCTTGAGTCTTGTTCAAGGTGTGTGTTAGACTTTTTGTGCAAATGTAACAACTTTAAACAGAACACCTTTATTAATTTTCTTTTTCTGGCAGGGCAATCCAAAAAGAGAGCAGACTTTGTATGGCAGAAATAATAGTTATGTAAAACGAAGTGTCAGATTTTCAAATTATATATTTTATAAATAGCTTAATCTAATATTTATCAAGACTGTGAATTTCAGTTTGACATTTAGTGTATTGCATTTAATTATGGTTCTTCTATCTTGAAGAAAGATTAAAAGAGTTCAGAAACAAAGGGCCAGGAGCAATTATTTTCTTGGGTGAAACTACTTGAAATGTAGAAAGGCTGAAAGGCCATTGGTGTTTTATGTGTGTGCAAGTATGCATCTGCTTATATGACAATTCAGTAGGTCAAGATACGGTCTATTTTGTTCATCATTACTATAAGAAGTTGTGTTTGTCCTTTAGTCATGAAGAAATTCCAGTGGCATTATTTGACGATTTACTAAAAAAATCTCCTTAGGTAGTGAAATGAAGTATTTAGTTTATGCTGTATAATCACTATTTGTTATTTTATTTCTTGCAAAATGCACGCAGGGATCTTTTTAATCTAGATTTCCAAGTTTTCCACTTATGGCAGACTACATTGTATATCTCTATGATCTTATTACCAATGCACATGTGATTTCCAGACTGAGTCACAGTGGCCCTGTCTAATAGATACAAAAAAATCTACACAGAAAACTTTTTCATAAAATATTTGTAATTAATTCATTATACAACTTGATTTTCTTTAACTCCTTACTACAACTAACTTACTTCCTTTTCTTGTTTTGACTCTCCAGGATCAATATAAATTCTGCTATGAAGTGGCTTTGGAGTACTTGAATTCTGGCTGATACTGCAAGTAATGTTGGGGGAGACAAAATGTTTCACTAGCACAGTCCAAGCGTTTTGCTTCATGATATCTGTGTGTATGAGATGAGAACGTCTCAGTGTTACACTTTAATTGCTTTGTATCGGCTCTTTTTAAGAGCCCAAGAGAGTCTTTCCAAAAATGCTTGCACTGCCCATTTCCCACAGTATGGCTGTTGCTTGAGTCACAGTCCCACACTAACACACTCTGGGACTGGACACCACTATCATGCAAACCCATTGAAGAGCCCTACTATACCTGCCTAGTCATCTGATCAATCCAAGAGCACAATTCTAGTCTTAATGACAATGTTTGTACCTTTCTGTTGTACTATTTTTTTTGTTGCCAGTGATCCTTGTTATTGTTAAAGCCTAGTGTACATTTTTGTTCTGTGGAGAATGCTGCCTAACATTTTGATACTGTACTTTAGTTATATTTGTATTGTATTTGCTCCTAATAAACAAAGCACCCGTAGCTTGAATTGAACTAAAAGCTACGCCCACAGATCATATTAATCTTGCTGACTTCAATTTTCTGTCCAACTTGTATTGTTTCAGAAGAAGTGATTTGATATACATCCATTAAGAAAATGGAAAAAATACAGGAGGATCAGATTACTATATCCAAAGCTTTGTTTATATTGTAAATATTTTTTATTTCATCAAATTATTTATTCATTAAAAAGAAATCTTTTGTGAAGCACAATGACTGACAATCATTTTTATTAAATCTTGGAAATGGTTATTGTATTATATTGTAAACATTTGATTATCCTATCTGGATTTTCAGCTTAATAAATAAGTACATATTTTATAAAATCTCATTTAATATATAGCATCTTATGGCCTACATTTACCTTCAGGAAAAGCTAAGGGTTTCCAAATTTTCTATTCAATATAGGATACACTAAATAGAACTTCTTTCTCTTTATGTTTACAACTCAGCATTAGAGCAAATTCTTTGCATATATGAATCTCCCAAACCTATTCTGCTCTCCAATTACAGAACTTGATAGTACTAGTTGGTCTGAAACAAAGAAAACTGATTTAGAAAACAACTGATCATTAGGATTGACTGCATTGGATAAAGCAAACCAACTTATTTTTTTTTTCTTCCTAGTGTTTTCCTGCAAGTCTTCCCCTCACTCCCTCACTCCCTCCCCCCCTCTCTTTTTTTTAGGTCAACCGAGTGTTGATTTGATGGTTGTGACATGTATTGACTGACTGGCTTGTTGGCCAAACCTGACATGGGTTGAGAAAGAGTGCCTGGCCCAAAATCACTCAGCAGGCAGGGCTAGAACTGGTTTCCTGGTTTCTAGCCTGGTGCCTTAACCACCAAACCCAACTGGCTTTCTAAAGCAGACAAACAGCTCTCTTCCATTTTTACTCCTTTACCTCACCACAGTTTTCTTCCCTCCCCTCCCCCCCCCCATTTTTAAATCTATTACTAAATATATATGTCGCCTATCTCGCTATCCAAGGCTGCTTAAAATATGACTGTTCCTGGACTGGCATTACTGGCCACCCTAAAGGAGTCTACAATCCACGAAGAACCAATCTTGCCTTATAGCAGCTACATTTTAATGTCAGTGACAGCAACAGCAGAATCAAAGACAAGACAAGGTGTAGTAAAGGAGGGAGAGAAAAATTGTGGACATTCACAGTCAGCCCAAAACAAATCAATGGGCATGTATAATGGTTTGTTACTCTTTGGGAGCCATTCACATGAAATTTGGGAATCCCTTGAGTGGCGCCTTCTCACACTGCAAGATCCTGCATTACCTGAAGGATACACACCAGAGCTGTTCCAACATGGTTCTGATCATGTCTAAATGAGAACAGTTCTCTTTGAACCTCTGTTTATTTTTCTATCCTGTATGTGTAATTCGCTGAAATTGGTTGACAGAATGCTGATAATATGTTCTCCGATTGCCAATTGGTCAGTGCCCTTGACTACTATCTTGTGCCCTGAATACATAATTGTTGATGGCCTACACACCTACTGTATATATTAAATTCCACACCTGTCCTCTCCTAGCTAAATCACGGTATCACATTTACATTATCTTAAAGGTGCTTCTGTGCAGAATCTCAGTTTTCCCTGACTTAAAATTATGTTTACTTGTTTAGATGTACAGTAAGTTCCACCCTTCAGAAGTTTAAATCTAGAGCTCCTAGTATTATTTGTGTTTGTATATCCCAAAAAGTCAAGATGGTGTCGACAACCATGTGAACAAAACTCTGCTCCTTTTTTAAGTGCATTGGATACACAGTGCAAATAAAAATGGGCAGGGTTGCAGGTGGCATGGCAAGAATTTATAACAATTCCATAAATAGGCAGTACCAAGTTCTCCTTTTTTCAACTTTTTTTTTCAACAGGTTTTATTCCTGTTGTTTTTTCAAAAAAACAAAACAAATCCTTCAGCCCTAGTGTTAGCAAAATGCCAACCAAAATACAAAGCCCAAAAAACTATTCAAGAATGCCAACATAGCTCTGAGCATTTCTGGAATGCTTATCAAGGACATTCCTCTGTTGGAAATAGTGCTTGTTTGATGGCCTGCCCAATCAAAAATTTAGTTAAAAAATAAGAATCATAAAGAACAAACTTGAGAAATTAGAAACTGCTTTATTAAGAATACTTGGCCAGCAATCTCAAAATCACTATTGAAAAAAATGAATGCTTGCAGAGAAATACTAAATGTATTTGATCCAAATAAACCCAGAGTGCAGTTTTGATGAGAAAAGTGCATTTTTATTTCCTAAATAGCATTCACAGACATATATAATAGAATGTAGTAGCTCAAGTTCATTGGGATGTGCCCTTTATTCATTGCCTATGAGTGATGATAACTAAAGAACCAAAATCTTAAAACCTGGTCTTCTTACTTAATATAATTATAATAATCCTGAAGCAGTGCTATTATCTAAATGGATTCTCTTCACAATTCATGGAAAACAGCATAATGTACTTTATTAAACTGGTTCTTTATTACATCCTGTGGCAATCTTGATTTGTAAAGTTGTAGCAAGGAATATAAAATATAGATCTATCTGGGCTTGAAATTATTGGAGATACAAGGCAGGTGTTGCTTTTCCACCTGAGAAGAGGAAGAAACTCCTTGAAGGCTTAATTATCCAAGTTCTAACTTTGTGTCCTTTAGTCCTTGTAGGTGTTGCATCAAATGCCTGCAAAGTACCTGCCAAGTTACACTTAAAGGGAATTGACCTTTGCTGAGAACAGCTTTAATTTGTATCAAAGGCACACGGAGCTTAATGCCAAAGCCATCTATTGTCTTTCTTGTGGTTGAGTGCTAAAGAGAAACAGTCTTCCTCTCCCCCCCACTCCACCTGAATACAGCTTTATTCACAGAATCTGGATCAGACTTTGATACTGGGCACGCTTTTATTGGATGGTACTTTGGAGGAGACATCTTGGTAGACTTTAGCAGGAAAGCTGACATGTTAAGAAACAACCATGAAAAACCTGCTGCGCTCTTTTTTTAATAGTGTGAAAAAAGAATTTCATAAGCGTTCTCTAATTTCCAGGAAAGTTTCTAATGAAGGAATTCAAGAGTGTTTACAGGTAGTCCTCAATTTGCAACCGTAATTAAGCCCACAGTCTCAGTCGTAAGTCTCAACAATCGTAAAGGGGGGGTCACCATGTGACTGCCCCCAATTTTACAATCTTTTTTGAAGTGTTCATTAAGCAAACCCAACAGACGTAAAGCAATCATTAAATCAAACAACCATTCACTATGGGGTGGTCAAAAACTGGAAATAAAGATGAGTTTCCAGCAAAAACATTGTAAATCATTGTCACGTGACAGCAAGGTGCTGCAAATGGCCGTAAATGTGGGCTGGTTGCCAAATGCCAAAAATGGGGTCATGTGACTTTGTGCGGGGGGGGAGATGTCGGTATTTTGAAAACGAGTCCCCAAGTTCATTTTCAGGGTCTGCCATAACTTTGAACTTAATAACGGTTGTAAATTCAAGAGTACCTGTATGGTAGCATGACCCAGAGCATGTAAAAATGCAGAGGTGGAGAAGCCCTGTTCCTTCTTTTCCCCTTTGGACAGACATGCACACCCAAACTGCTCTTAACCAGAAAGCTGACAAAAAGGAGAACTTGATCTTGCCCATTTATGAAACTACTATAAATTCTTGCCTTTCTACCTGATGCCCTGCCTGTTTTTTACTCACCATGCTTCCAATGCACATGAAAAAAGGAGTAGAGTTTTGATCATATGGTTATGGACGCCAACTTAACTTTTTGGAACATACCCCACAATTGCCACTACCCCACCCATACAAATAATACTCCCTCAGAAATCAATGCTCTCAGGGAAGAAATTCAAGCTGACTAAACATAACCTGAGATGTTTCATGACTTTCAAGATGATTCCTTTATTGCCTTAAACAGAACTAGCACTGAGGCCTCTTTGAGGTAGGCATTTTCTTGACACACAATTGCTGTAGTGTGTATATATATATATATATATATATATATATATATATATACAATCCAATATCACGTGTGTTTATAATCTAGAAGAGAGCCGTGTGAATTCATAATGGCAAAAAAATTTCAAGCCTGTCAGTACCTTTCTTAACAAACAGTATTAAAAGGCACAAGCACTTGCAAGCTGCAACTCACTTCACATATAAATATATTTGAATTTATTAACTTTACAATGTCACACAGCATCCTACATTAGAAGATAGGATAACAGTAAAAGAAGGAGGTGGAGTTTGAAAAATCAACAGCTTTTTATCATTTGCATTTATAATTAGAACACAAGCCTTTAGTATTGTGCAGCACGTAAAAAACTGAATGATTATGTGGCTCATTTCAGCATCCTTTTCTTTAAAAAAAATAAATCAGGAGCACAGGTTTTAAAATAAAAGGGTTGCAAAGCTTCCCACCTGCAGACTTGTGTAGAAATTAGAAATTAGCTTTTCCTGTCTGGCCTAGAACAAGTCTGATGAAGCAGGTATTTTGTTGAAGAGGAAACCCTATACTTCCCAGCTACAAATATGTTTGCCCCATCTGGGTGAAGAGTGAAAGGGATAACGAAAAATGTTGCATGGTGGTTCTACAGTAAGAACTGTATAAAACTGTGCTTCTCAACTTCGGCAGCTTTCAGATGTGTGGATTCCAACTCCCAGAATTTCCCAGCTAGCAAGGGAATTGGCTGGGGAGTTCTAGGAATTGGAATTCACACATCTGAAAATTGCCAAGGTTGAGAAATGCTGGTATCACAACTAGATTAGAATATTCCTAATTCCATTAACAATAAGAGTTATAAATGAAATATTGGAGAAGAAATATATACCATATTGTGTATAGTAAGGAAAGGCTTAATGCATATTTAGTTGTCCTATAAAATATAGATGACCCATTAGGGGCAGGCGAAGGCAAGACTCAACTATTAAATATGTAGAGTTCAGTCCCTCCAGATGTGTGAGTCTGTACTTCTTTCACAAATGTGTTCTGTCCAGGGAAGGAATGAAGGCTGGCTTATCACAGACGTATATTTCAAAATCAATTCAAAGTCTACTAATGTAGATGAATATATTTCAATTTAATAAACAGGGTCTTCTGCTTTTTCTCTGGAACACAGAGTGGCTTGAAACACAGAGGCCCTTTGTTGAATGAGAATTGTACAAGTTTTTTACTGAGTCATTGGATGTCGTCTTGGTTATTCATATGGTATTATGCCTTTTGTTTGCTTCCTGTTTGATAGCCTAAGCCATCCAATCATTTTGGAGTTTGGTGCCATCTAAAGCCAATGAAATGCAGAAATTCACACCCACATACACACAGTGAGAGAAGGATATTGAAGTTCTAATGTCCCTGAACTTCTATGATCCCATGAGGTTGACTCTCCTTCATAGCTCAGCCAATTTATTTGAAACTAGTAAAACTAATCAAGGGATAGAGGAAGGGAGGAGTGGAGGACTGCATCTCTGAGGAATTTGCAGAAAGGTCGTTTTCCTAATTCAGTAAACATTCCACCCAAGAGACTCACCAAGAGTTTGGGAGGAAATCGTTGCAAACAAATGTATTCAACATGGACTAAGGGCATAGAGGGAGAGATATAAACGGTTTCATCTTTTTTTTTCTTTTCTTTTTTTTTGCACTGGGTGCTGGTAGTGATGAAGATATAGTATTTTCTTTTCTCTATAGAATATACAACAACAGGTCAAGGCAGTTATTGTTGCTTTTCTTTTAGTGCTTGGAAGCTGGCAATTCTGAGAATTGGAAACTATGGTCCCTATCAGTTCTGAAAAGAAAATTGCACAGAATTGCACTGTTAATAGAGGTAAGGATGTTTTTATTCATTCATTCTCAGACTCAGGGTGCCTCTTTGAAGAACATGGCAGGCATTCAAAAGAAAAGCAAAACAGAAGCTTGGGGGAAAATCAAAGATAAAAATAAGTACCTTGATTTCAGCATCAGCATTGAGATTGAGCTGGATATTTGTGGGTAAACATGCCTTCCAGGGAACAGAACTGACCAGATATATAATTTTACTTAATTTTACTTGGACTCTGCAGCACTATTTCTCAACATATACTGTAGGAAAATGGACTAGTGTAGTTAGCCATGCAGCATTATATACTGTAAGTTTCAGAAGTCATGTTTTAATATGCAAATATAGGCTCATTAAAGTAAGTGCCTCTATTTCCAGAATTGTGTAACAGAAGCTGGGTCATCCCAGAAAAAAATATGACAGCTTTAATGAGTCAGTAGCAGGATTTACATTTTGCACTCCCATGTGTTCTAAAGTATTACTTAATAATCAAATTTAAAATATTGTACAGCACTAATAGTACAATAGTATTACAATAGTTATAGTACACACTATAGTTATAGTGAAAAGAGAAAAAATAGCATGAGCATGGATCCAAATTTATAGAGAGCTGGGAATCTTGACTTTTGTTCTCTCAACACTTTTGTAGGAATTGTAGTTTGAAACTCGGCTAAACATTCCAGATGGCAGCAGGTGCCAACGTTGTGAGCATATTGCCACGCTATTACCTTCATTTCTAATATGCTTATTAGATGAAAGCACCTACCTGCTGCCTGTATTCCTTTTCTCCAGTAGAGAGGTTTTTGACAGTAGTTATCATGAAAGCTGCCACACATGCTGCTTGTGTGTCATTTTTCACAGCTATACATTCATTACAAATAAATTGTTCTGTGTATGCAGTTCCCTTCACTGGCATCCATTCCAAACTAGAATGAAATTACACCAAAATGACAACATGTGTGTCAGGATATCGCAACACAAGCTCAATCCTTCTGTACTTGCATCATGATATCATAAAGGGCAGTCTGCCTCACAACATCACAATGTTTTACCACTCATTTGCCCTTACAATGGTTGCCTATGTTTCTCTGAATTTCAGTTTTATATATGTGTGGATATATCTGTAAAATATTCCCTATCTAGGAGATGCTTGCAGCTTGCAGCTGAATTCAGCTGAATTAAACTGCCATTAACTCCTACTTGTTATGAGGAGATACTAGTGAGATCCAAAACTTTTGTTATCATATGCATCAGTTGACTTGGTTTTTATTAAGGAAGCTGTTCCCCCCCCCTTCCTGGATTCTACTGGTGCCTTACTTTTTTGTATGCAGAACTGGCAGCATTTGTTCCACACATGACACCTGCTTTAAATATATCTGCCAACATTTAAACACCAGAACATAGTTCAGTGTGATCGGCTTCATATGCAACATCATTTTTTTTCACTCCTGCTTCTGCACATATTTTGTCTCTCAAGACCTTCAGAGATAGTTTTTGTTTAGATACAACAAAAGAAATCATTAAGGAGAGCTAATTAGCAACACAACCTGTTACTTTACAATAGATTTTCTCTAAGCACAACCTTTATGCCTGACATAACATTACAAATGAAATATAACTTATAGTCATGGAATTATCCAGAATAGTGGCAGATCTTCTATCTAAAAGAATTTTTCAACAAATTCTAGTTATGTGCTTTATAATTTACTAAGCCAATGGCACAGCTAGGTCATACCCATCATGATACCATTTTGTGAAGAGAGAGGCCCCCTGTCAATAGCTGCCATTTTGTAAGGGCACAAATAACTTGTCCCTAGTCTAATGAGCCTCCTGGTTCAAAAAGGCTGCTATTAGTAGAACGAGGGTTCCTATCAGTAAACAACATCAACAAGACTTTGAAATCAGAACCTGAATAAAATTATTATTCTCTTAAAAAACGGCCCCTTTAACAATTTGGATGAATTGAACTGAGCTAACAAACTGGATAAATTTGGATACAATAGCAGATTAGTCTAGTGATTAAGGCACCAGAATAGAAACCAGGAGACCTTGATTTCTAGTCCCACTTTAGGCATGAAACCTGGCTGAATTACTTTGGGCCATTTACTCTCTCTCAGCCCAACCCACTTCACAGGGGAAGTGGGGAAAATAGGAGGAAGGAATATTAGATATGTTCACCACCTTGAATTATTTATAAAACTAATAAAGGTGGGATAACATTTTTTTTAAATGATCCATTTGTACTCAGCATGTGCTGCAACATTTGACAAATGAGATTTACTAACCATTTACTATAATTTATTTTTCAAATAAATTTTCATGTGAATTAAGTGTTAAAAATTACGATTTCCAACCCTGATCTAGTAAACCCATTTAAAATAAGCAGATCATAATTAGGAAAGAGGGAACAAAGACTTAGGGGTCCTGGGGAATTCGACTGATAACTTAATGTTTAGATTATAATCCTTACTATGCTAATTTTATAGTAAAATTTACTCAGGAACAAACTGAGTAAGAATTTGGGTTATTAAATCTGGCAGAAAAATCTGTATAGTTTTATTGGCTGTTATCTTTAGAGTATTTGGATTTTTGTTCTTAGATATGATAGCCCTAGTAAAAAATACGTATCCTTAAGAGTGTACCAGTAACTTTGGGGAAAGAATTTGCTATCAAAGCCTAGAAGATCCAAGTAAGTGAGGAAAGGATTGTGTTGTTGGTGGCAGGAAAGAGGGACTAACTAAAAAAGTATGTTTCCTCTTTTTCTTGGCAGGGAGAGATATTTTTCCTTTGTAAAGAGGCAGTTTTCCTTCCAAGAAATTTGGACTGACCTTGCCATCAAAATAATTCCCAACAAGAACTGGCATCATTCTTTTGGCTGTTCTTGCCTGCCACAAATAACTGTGAGGAAATCACATCTACTGAGAAAATGAATGGGACCAGAGCCCACCCTCTCAGAGTCACATCAAAGTTCATCTGTCAAAAAAGATTTTCTTTGTATTCTAAAAAAAAGTATCCTTAATCTTTGCAGTCAGAGGAAATTAGTCCCATCTTGTGCCAAGGCTCTCCTTGTCACAGGGAGGGAGCTTCATTTTCTGTTTTGATCTATAAACATCTTGAAATGTACCAAGACCTACCAAATAGGAAATTGCTTTAGCAGCTACAAGAATATGAATGGCATTTTCCAAATCTGCAAATCGTTATAGCCCACAAAATTGCAGGTTGCATACCAGGGGGGGGGGGAAAGCCCAGGTTCTATTGGATAAGTAATTTTTTTAGAACATACAAGAAAAGCTGGACTAATATTAGAAAAGACCACACTGGCTGGCAGAGATGGTATTTATTTCTACACATTTGGAAAAGACCAGATTGGAAACAATTATACATAAATGGTGAAAAAAACAGAGCAAGAGAAGGAATTTGTGTACCTTGCTAGAATGTTTATGCAGATGATAAACTGGAGACATTTTAAGATGTGCAAATGGTGTTGCAAAAATAAATGTTTATTGAAAGAAGCAAAATGGCTGGATATAATATCATACTTCTGTTCTTTTTGTTAAATGGTAGTAAGCGTAGGTTATGTTCAAGAATCTTAGAAGTGACTTCAATGCAGTGGGAATGGTTACTTAAGAAGTAAAACCGGAAGTTAGGCAGTCAGGAATAAACTGATGGTGAATGAATGTGAATTGAATGCAAAAGTGAGTGATCAGTATGAAATATGTAATATGAATTGGTTTGGTCGTATTAAGAGAATGAAAGAAAACTGAGCAGCACAATAAATGCAGGAAAGAAGAATGAGTGGGTTGACGAAAAGAAGACAAAGAAACATATGGTTAGATGTTAATGAAATCCTCTAAAACAGAAGGGCGAGAAGCTTAAAGAACAGACAATGTATGAAGTCGTGCACAGATGTGATGGAAGTAAAGGAGTTTGCCAGGATAGAAAATAAGGAATAATGAGGAACAACAAATGGTTTTGGTATAAACTAGTTTGAACTATTTCTCTTCCCCCTTTCATCTCATGACTATAATTTCTTCAGCTTACTATTTCTTGTTCCTTTTCCGCACTGCATTATGTTATTTACCCAGAAAAGGAATACATGTATGTACTTAAGGAAAAATCCATTGCTGATTGTTAAATAGATAAATAGAATAGCCTCCAGTTTGTGTTCTATAATTTATGTTTTGCCAACTGGAGAAGCAAATTCCCCATGGTTCTATAAGTCTAGACTTACCGTGCTTTACATCTTATTCACTTGTTTATCAGAAATTAAAGCTATCTACTTTTAGATTAAAGTTGCAAAAAAATCTTTAAAGAAAATTTATGACATTAATCTGAATTATTTGGAAAAATTGAACTTCAAAAATAAATTCCTCCAAATGAACAAGGTTCCTATGTGCTTGATAAAAATAGGAAAAGAATTTTGAATCTTGATCAAGCAAGACAAAGTAACTGAAAACAATGTCAATGGCTAGGATTGTTGTGGCGGGGAAAAGTGGAGGAAAGAATATTAGTATATTTGCCACCTTGAGTTGTATATGAAAAAAGGTGATACAAACATCTGAAAAATTAGACCCACTGAAAAAAATTTCTGTAGAGTCTACAGACAACTGTCTAGAATCAGTCCTCAGTAGAGGTATGGCCTAGTGCAGTGGTGGCAAACCTATGGCACGCGTGCCAGAGGGGGTGCTCAGAGCTCTCTCTGTGGGCACGCGTGCCATCTCCCCAGTCCTGCCTCCCCCCATGGCCCCTTCCTCACCATCAGCCCCCCTGTGGAGTTGCCCATGGGCGTGGCCTGCACGGAGCAGCGCAGCCAAGGACATGGCAGCTGGGCAGCAGGTACAAGGCTCCGCCCTCACACCCCGCCACATGCAGATGATGTTGCAGGCTGTGGAGGTGGTAGGTGGCCCTGCAGGTGGGCAGGGCGGGGAAAGGGAGGGGGTGGGT
>NW_015386584.1:968249-980671 GCF_001527695.2 Protobothrops mucrosquamatus | reverse complement strand
TAGCATGCCATCTCTTATTAAAAGGATATATTCATCTGGCAAAACTATAAAGTAACAGCCATTCCCTGATTCTAAGAATATGATCACATTGTAAATTATTGTGTAACTATATAGATATAAAATTCTGTAGTCCAAAAGGACCGTTTTTCTCAACTGCACTTATATTAGGAATGTATATACTGTAATTGCAGGTGTTTGAGGATAACAAATCAAACTTTATTTTTCAATGTAGCACAATATGCATGTTAGTTTGCTTCAGCTGTTACAACATTGACCATGCCAGCAACCCAATCTTTGACTAAGGATAAAGACAGTGTAAGCTTATAGCAACTAAGAAGCTTATTTTCCCTGAACAGGAACCCATGCAACATTACCCCAGATACAACAAGACTAGCTAAAGAGAAGGGGTCATGCAATAGCAGAATCAAGGAGGTAGAAGTGGAGTTTAGCCAAAAGAAAGTTACCTATTTCAGGAGGGGAACCAATGCACTTTCTGGAATGTAATAAAAAAATATCTCATGGAAAAGGAACCAATGGGCTGCTATGGAAGAAGAATGGAACTGGAAACAAGGCAACTACTGAGGCTTTCCAAGTGATCTTTTGCAGGTTTTTCCTCTGTGACCTAATCCCTAGTTAGCAGGAAACTTTTTTCCCCCTCTCTCATGCACTGAAATCTGGGCTAAATGTAGCCAAATCTGAAACAGCTACAAGAATACTTGAGACATCCGCTGGTGGTGAAAAATGTTGTTTTTTTAACTGATATACTAAATTGGAAAGACAGGAACTATGGGGTTGTATCTTGCAAAAAAAAAAAAAAAAAGACCTTTATAGATACTATTAAAGCATCTTACAAAGCACGCTGCTGGGAAATTCACTGATACCGAGGGTGGGATTAATTACTCCAAAAGTTAAGAACTTGCAAATCATTTCCAGACAGCAGACACAGAGCTCAACTAGAACTGCAGGGAGCTGTGATCTGTGACATATGGTTGATTGCCACACTTCCTCTTCTTCATCTGCCTTGTGTCTGAAGTAAACTGAATCCATTCAGTTATCCTGTGATTATTTCTTTGGTCTCAGAATAAAACTAGAGGCTAGATAGCGGAAAACTTCTGCATACAGAGATTCCCTCTGAGATTTTTGCCTGTACCTAAGAGTTTTTCCATGGGAATATTTAGAGCAGGGGTCCCCAACCCCTGGTCTATGGATCGGCACTGGGCCGTGGCATACCAGCAACCGAGCCACACAAACAAGTGAAGCCTCATCCACTGGATGCAGGCAGCACATGAAACCATACCCCCTCTGGTCCACAGAAAAATCTTTCTCCACAGAACCAGTCCCTGGTTCCCAAAAGGTTGGGGGCCTCTGATTTAGAGCATCCTTCCATTGAGCTGATATTCTCCAAACAATCTGAGTCTGAAGTGCAGATCTTGGCAGTTGCTATGTCTACCCATCCAAAGCCTGGTTTGGAATGACTATTTTAACATCCCCAGATTTTTTAAGAATGTCTGTCAGTAGATCAGCTATTATAAAGTGCATTTATAATCCACTCTCTGAGAAACAGTTATAACCTTACAAATGCACAAAATATGGCAACTGCAAAGAGGTTTCCACAAGAATTAAGGTATGGAGATGTTAGGATCACTTACTGAAAATTACCACTAGATATAAGGATGCTTTCATTAATGAAAATTGATTTATTATTAAAAATCCAGGCCATGTAAGTAATTTTCACAAAACTGTGTGTAATAAATATAATGGCTAATGTATCATTTTTAAAATGCAATCTCCATAATCTACTCATTTTTCTGTAACCTATATGACCCCACCAATGTGTTTGTGCGTGTGTGTTTGTATTTACATACTGTATACTGTTTTTTATCCTGATGTTTACAAAATTGTTAGCCAATATAATCCCCATTCAATACCTTATTTACAGCCCCCAGAACTCTACACTCCTGCCACTAAAGAGTCTAGCAACATTTTTTTTTCTGTTTTTCCAAAATTAAGGGTAATGACAATAAAAGGTAAACTGAACTCATTCATAGCCTTAAATTCCCTACAGACGATGAAAAAAGTCAACATTGTGGGCTCTAGGTCAGTTATTTTACTTGCACATTTCATCAGCATAATTTTGGCCTATTTTTTCTCATCTGGAAAATGTTAAAAGAGAGAGAAAAATATCTAGAATACTTCAGAATGTAAACCTGTCCTATTCTCAGCTCTGCCATGCCCAGCCCCAAAGCACTCCTCAGTCTGGGCTCTTCTGAGCATGAACCCACTAATACAATAGTCCTCATCTTACAACAGTTCATTAAGTGACTGTTCAAAGTTACAACAGCACTGAAAAAAAATGTCTTATGACCATTTTTTACACTTACAACTACTGCAGCATCCCCATGGTCACATGATCAAATTTCAGATGCTTGACAGTATTTATGACAATTGCAATGTCCCAGGGTCACGTGATCATCTTTTGCAAGCCTCTGACAAGCAAAGTCAATGGGAAAACCAGATTCACTTAGCAACCATGTTACTAACTTAACAACTGCAGTGATTCACTTAACAACTGTATCAAGAAATGTCATAAAATGGGGCAAAATTCACTTAACAAATGCCTCACTTAGCAACAGAATTTGGGGCTCAGTTGTGGTTGTAAACTGAGGACTACCTGTAGCATATTCCAGGGAATGGTTCTGTGTACTAAAAGCTTTTGTGCAGGCTGTAAAAGTAGCTGTTATTGGCTTTTTTTTTTTTAAAGCAGCATGTGGATTTTTTTCCAAGCTTTACTTTCCAAGCTTGGAAAGGCTTGGAAATTATCCAGCTGCTATTTGGCTGCCTCTAGTTAAAGCATTTACTGTAGGCCCTTCAGCTGGGTGCCACGTGATTTCATTTCATAGAAACAAAACAAAGATTTTCAGGAGTTAGAATGGGGTGCTGATTTATATTTATTTGAAAAATAAAAACTGAAGCAGATAAAATTCCATTGTGGGTGAGTGACAGATTTTTATATAAGAGGTTTAGCACTTCTATTCATTCCTGAGAAATGTATTTGTCGCTGCTAAACTGTTCCAAATAACTGGGATGTCTTAAAATATGCTTTTTCCTGAAACAGAAGGAACGTGTTAATAGAAGCTTTGACTGAATGTAAAATATTTTGGAGGCCTTTCAGGGACATTAACTACAATTTTCAGAGCAAGAATGCTAATATTGATCTTATCTGGTATTTACAGCTATTACCAATCCCTTATCTCACTTTTTTGGTGGGAGGAGAGATTGACAGAAACAAAAAGTCATAAAATTGGATTTGAATGGTTATAGTTCTCATTTCAGCCAAAGTATTTTGAATTGTACAGCCATTAAAAATGGGGAGAAGCTTTCCAGACCTCAAGTTCATGTTTCCTAGGCATCTATAAATGAATCTGGAATATTTCTGAATTTTCTTTTTTCAGTTTTCATGCTGCTATAATCAAGGGTTTGTCTATATTTTTGCTAGTCTAGAATTTGCCATCGGCATCAATTAATCAATGTTCAAAGTAGTTGTTGCAAGTTCCTTGGCTCTGCTTCGCAATATATCAGGTGGCGAACTCCCAAAAAAGTCTTCAAGATCCCTTTACAAAATTAAACTAACCCATTGCTCTCCATCTACCCAAGAACCATGAATTTGTTTTACATATAGCAAAAAGCCCTAAGTCACTGCTTCATAAGGATCAGTAGAAGAGAATTTGAAATGTTTGGTCTCTGTTTATCAGCTGCCTCTTCTCCAACTGAATTTATAACAATTATGGAAATCTATGTATTTCAAGCAATTGATTACCATACCACAGGGAACATACAAGAACTATGCTTAATTTTCTGTCAGTTCTTCTCTATAACTTGATCAACAGGACAGGAACTTCTTTCAATTCTCTTTTCCCATTTTGCCCCATCTTGTTTACGTATATGTGATGACCTGAAATTCCTTTTATGGAATTCTTTTAAATTTCTTCTTCACTTTCACCCATGATGAGTTATGTTTAAGAAGGATTTGAATACTTATTTATTTACACAAACAGACTGATGATTTCATTGCTGTATAAGTGCTATTTTAGCTTAATTGTAAATATATTCTGATGCATATTGATTTCATTGCTTTTATTTTTAACTGTTGTTTAATTTTTGTTAAATTTTTTGACAATGGTTAAACCATGTTATGGAGGAGGCATGTTATAATTTTTTTTCTTGTGTGTATTGATCACAAAGAATGGGAGAGAATAGTCATAGCCATAGAAGCTCCATAGTCGTGGTTATGTAGCATGGAGAAGCCCTTCTGAGTGGCTGAATCTCACAGGGCATGGGATAGCAGCTGAACGACAAACCTTCATACAGAGCTAATTCAAATGACTTCAAAATTTCTGATAGATACTAGGTGTGCACTACAGAATCTTTTCTACGAGCTGGGAAAATTGAGGAACAAAGGAAGATCAATTCAAACAATGCTTTACTCAAACTACTGAATATTTTCACAGAGAGGAAAAAGACAACTGCAGATGCTGTACATGAAATGGAAATGAAATAGTTAAGCTGAGCATAGAATTTGGATGTATGGCATGAATTCCCTCCAATGGAAAAAAAAATCACTTCCATGTGAATACAGCACAGGTTCCCAGCATTATGCAGACATTGTTCAAAGGAAAATCTGGTTTTCATTGTTAGGAAAATGATGGAAGGAAGACAAGTACATCAGATTTGAAATGCATAATGAAAACTGCCAGTAGATGGGGCATTTATTGGCAAATTAAGAGAAGGATTAAATGCTTCTAAAACACGTGAGTCTTGAAAAGACAGCATTGTTCCAAGATGTCCTGATAGGTTTGTTATCATGAAGAGATTAATTTGTACAAAAGTTCAAACCTAACAGTAGCAATGCATTTAAAAATTGGAAGTTTGCTACATCAGACTATAATAACATTTCTTCAGGGCCAAAGGAGACATTAGATTTCCCTTAGGATAGGGTTCCCCAAAGTGGTCTATATTGAACCCAAGGATCAATGGGACTATCCAAGGGGTTGTTTTAATTATATTAGCCAGATATTTAGAACAGATTTGGAGTTTTTATCCATCTAGTCCTGATCCTCCATTTAGATGATGCACTGATTGACTTTTTTTCTTCTTTGCTGATTTTGCATCCAAGATATTCAGTTATAACTTCAGTCATGCCTTACATCAGTTGGTTTATTTCTTGCAGTGAGCTGGTGCTTCTATTTGATATGATAATATTGGCATCTTTTAATAATTGTGCTCGCTCTTTATTTGGAGCAAACTTCAATGCAGGCAATCTTATTTTGTTATATTTGTGCTGCTCTAGGTGCTCAGTTACTCTTTGTTTCCATTCTTTTGTTTCTGAGGAGAAGGTACAGGTACCTGGTTTGGGAATGAAAATAATTCAATAGTTATGCTGGCTTCCTTTACTGCCAACTCTCCCTGGTTTGCCTCTACAATCTGAACTCCTGACTGTCATAAAAAATTGCCTGTACTCTTTGTCATACAATTTCACAAAGTGACATTGTTGCTAGTCAGATGCATTAGCTGAGCTGTATAACAGCAGATAATAAGTCAGAGAATTCACTAATTCCTGGCACACAAGCATTCCATTTGCTTTCACCTCTTCTATGTTATCCAAACCTACTCATGTTGGATTGAAAATATAAGTTTCTTCCTCCTTTGAATACAGATTGCAAGTATTGTGTTGTGGAAGAAACCTGGACTCATCTACACAACTTCTTTTGCTGTGCTATCTCCCTATTATGAAGCCATTAAGCCTATCACTTTAAATTTTGTTGCCCCCAGAGCTGCAACCTTACCAAGTATCTACATTTTTATCCATATGTCTGAAGATGTAACCCTCTAAGACAGGGGTAGTCAACCTTGGCTCTTTTATGACTCGTAGACTTCAACTCCCAGAATTCCTGAGCCAGCACAGCTGGCTCAGGAATTCTGGGAGTTGAAGTCCACGAGTCATAAAAGAGCCAAGGTTGACTACCCCTGCTCTAAGACATTGGTGGTTTTTCCTAGCTGAAATTGAAATTGAAACGTCGCCAACAAAAGCTGCCACCTACTACCACACAGAATGCATGTTGGGAAAGTACTTGTATGTCTGGGTGCTTTGTTCAATCTCTTTTTTTTCCCCATGAGGACTATCTACTTTTGACCTGATGACTACCAGATGATAGCAAACAGTTAGTCTCTCCTGACTGCAGTGTGGTGATCATCCAGAGTCATGTTGCCCAGATTCAGATGCTGCCTGAGTGTTCTTGGCATTCAGAACTGTTTCCACTGACTTTAGCTGAGCAAAACACATTCTGTGCCATCCTTAGATGATGTTTATCAGTCTTCTAGTAATGAAATTTACCATTAAACTGAGAAAAAGAGTACTATAAGTAGTTGGAGTCTGATATATGAATGAATGTATATATGTACCGGTATATGTGGGCTGGAAAAATTTGTATTCAGGAAAAAATTCCAGCAACTGAGATTGGTTATGTGAAAAAAAAATCTAGTGTCAAATATTTAGTATATTCTCATTTCATTGCTGTACAGTACAGTCTAAAAAATGTTACAAATATTAAAGTTGTCATTGATAAAAATTGCAATAATGATAACATTTTGCATTTTTGGTGTCAGAATTAATAATCACTGATATGTTTCCAAACAGCTGTAGAATTCATTTTAGGTTCTATATTTGTAGTTAGGGGGCCATCTTGTGGTGTAATAATAGTGATTTTAAAAAAAGCCTTCAAAATAACAAACCCTGTTTCATCATAAAGAGATTTATGCATGATTGGTCATCCATGCAATTCTTTGTTGCTTAGAAAATAATAAAAAGAGGATGGATTAGCGTATCAATGAACAGAGGGTAAGAAATATTCCAACCAGTTTGATTCAAAATGATATATTCAATGAAATTTACAGGCTGATTAATGTCATCAGAAAACAGCACATGATGTGTTTGGCCCAGCTAAAGTCAATGAGAACAAAGCCATGCTCAAATAAAAATGCTATATTAATGTTCCTCTCCATCATTTTTTCATATGATGTGATCTGGCAATTAGATTCTCTGCCCTGCTGTTTAAGCTCTTTGCTATTAATACATTCAATTTCAATAGGTAGAATTCAGGTCTAGATAAGAATGTCATTCCAAGTTTAATTAAATTCAAAATAAATGCATCATAGGCTTCGATGCATAATTAGTGGATGTGATTATTTCAAAGGAGAAAAGTGTTGGATTTCTCTGTCCTGTTTTCCAACAGAGTGTTAATTAAATGGCAGCTGTGCACAATAATACCTGGAAGTACCATTTGCAGAATGTTGTGCTGCCTTTGGTCATTCAGCCCACTATAGCTTATACTATTCCGTCTACAGGTTAACAACTCTGCATTAATAATTTGTGTTATTAATATGGTAGCTTTGCAAGCTTAGTTCTCTCTAGCTACATGGATTTCATTTTTCAGAATTGTCTAAAAACAATGCTGATTTGGGAACTTTGGGCAATGAAGTCCATACCTCTGGAGGTATTGTATTGTAAAGTCTAGCTTATGGCAGTGCTGATCCTTTGTAAGATTGTAACTCTGTCATGAGGATTGGAATACCTATCTTTGTATATAGATAATACTGAATTTTTGGCTGAGAAAATGAAAAATTTGTAGCATACATTAAATTATATGATGCATTAAGGAATAATTAATCCAACATTAATATAATGAAGACCAAGGCAGTTTTATTTTATAGAGAAAATGGAATGAATAATTGTAAATTATGTAATATTCACTAAAGTGGGGAAATGGATATGTAGAAATTTAAAGGTGTGCCAATGTTGGTAGAAAGGCAGTGAGCTGTATATGATCGGTTACAAGAAAACGGCTCAAGTACAATTGGGTGCTGAATAATGTGCATTGAATACAAGAATGAGCAGTATGAAAGAAGGTGGTTTGAGATCATTCTGTACAGAGAAAACAAATATATGAAGAAAGTGTGAATACACCAAGAGAAGAAATATTGTGAATATAGGAGGTGGGATTTTTTTGCTTCCTAGTAAGCTCAGACAAGCTGTAGATCAGACAGAAAATTCATATTCCCATTGCAGATTACACCTTCATCTGCTGGGATAAAAATTCAGCCCTTTTTAAAACTAAGGGCAGAATTCAAGGAAACTGTAGATAAAGTTTTCCATTCAGCAGCCTCAGAATTAATATAGTGGAATCTTTAAGAACCGGGAGGTGCCCCAATAATTAAACATCTATTAAAAAGTCTTCTATTTCTGACAAAATAGGTAAAAATATAGCCAAGTATTACACTAGCTTTTTCTTATCTAGCTCTGTGCTCAAGTCTTTGTTTTTCTGTACGGATTAAGGAATTATGTGGAACACCATTGTTCAAGAATGCTAAAGATGTGTGAAAAGATCCTTTTTCTCTTGAATGCTCTTGGGAACTGTAATATTTTATACTGCAATCTTGTGATCTGGCATATTCTAGGCAGAGAATGCTTGCTTCATTTATAGCAGACCAAACAATTTTTGTGGTCTGCCCAAAACCTTGTTGCTTAGAAAATATTTTTTTTTAGAATTTTTCTTGTTTTTTGTTTACAGTTGCTGTATTCCAAGACACAAACAGCACTGTAATTTATCATCTCCAACAATGAGTGTTTTCATTTTTAAAAAAATAAAAAAAGTTTGCTTAAATGTATTTTCTTTTCTTTGTTTTAATTTCTTTGACTGTGAGCTACTTTAGAGTCATTGAGAGTCAAACAATATTCAAGTTTAATAAATTATGGTTTGTTGCATAGTGAGCCAGATGTTCAGACTGGATTTGGCATTTTCATTTACCTATTGATTCCTTCCCAAGGACTGGGGATAGGCAAATATAGACATTTGATGGTGTTTGAAAGTACTTTTGCAGGATGTAAGTGCCTTTTGCAATTGACTGAGGGTGAATTTGCCAATGCCGATGGTGTTCAAGTGGTGCTCAAGTTGGAATTGCACCCAACGTGCCTATTAGTATTGTAACTGTCTTTGCTTTCTTTTGCTACAGTATTTCCATTTCTGTTTGCAGGTCTTTGTATTTTGTTATCTTTTCCAATTCTTTCTCTTCTGCTCTGCTGTCTCCAGGTACTGCCATTTCCAATATCCAGACTTTTTTGTATTATTATTTAAGATTTAATCTTCAATTCGATTCACAGTCTGGGATTGGTAAAAACTTAATAATTCAAGTATACAACTAACAAACCCCTTCTGCCCAATCCAACCCAACCAGAAGCAGCCCCACTAAAACTGAGCAATCAATTTCTCCCCATAGATGGAAACATGGAGACCCACAACCTTCCCCTCAAAAAAAAAAACATGCAGACACCTACCAAGGAAATAACTTTAAATATACCTTAAAAATCACTTCAAACATCCCTTAAAAAGTCACATCAACAAACACACCAGAGATAAACAGAAAAGCACCCCAGACTGCAGCCGCCCCCCCAAAAGAAGGCGAATGTTGGTAATAGGAGATTCTATCCTCAAAGGAACAGAATCATCCATCTGCAGACTGGACATACAATCCGGGGAGACATGTTGTCTCCCTGGAGCAAAAATCAAAGATGTGGCTGAGAACCTAAGCAAAATAATTAGGCCTACAGATTACTACCCCTTCCTCCTTATCCATTTTGGGACAAATGACATAACAAAGAACCTGAGTACAATAGTGAGAGACTACAAACAAGTAGGCAATAAAGTTAAGAAGCTAGGAGCACAAGTAGTGCTCTCATTAGTACTCCCAACAAAAGGCCAACACCTATTGAGGGAAAAGCAGAACTCGCCTAGATGGTTCCGTCCCAGGCGCCTGATGGACCCGGAGGGGTTTCTGACGGAGCTTGGGCCATATCCTGAGGACCTGGGGCACGACTCGGCGGAACATCAGGCTGCGGCCTGGGATATGGCCGCAGCCGCAGCACTGGACCGAGTCGTGCCGCTGTGGCCTCTGACCCGGCGTAGGTCTCAACTGGCCCCTTGGTTTACCGAGGGGCTGAGAGAGATGAAACGCCGGAAAAGACGCCTAGAGAGCAGTTGGAGGGCCACCCGAACCGAATCCGACCGAACACAGGTAAGGATACATGTTAGATCCTACCTTGTGGCGATGAGGGTGGCGAGGTCTAATTACTACTCCACCCTCATNTGTGTGTGTGTGTGTGTGTGTCTTTGTGTGTTCCATACCACAATTTGAATCAGCAATTTCCAGTAAGCAAAAATAAAAAAGTAAAAAATGATTTCCTAAATACCTTTGTTTTTTCTTATTATTTTAATTTTTACTTTCTTTGCAATATAAAATTAAAATATCTTGTGTGGCTATGTATTTTGAGAGCCAGGAAAGTTTATAGAGTAGTCTGGCTGTCAGCAGTTGCTAATTTGTTTAGTTCATGCTGTTGCGCTATCCAGGGTGCATCATCACAAGGAGGCAAACTAGTTTTACACCCCACTATGGCTGAACTACCACGTTAGCAATGGATAGTCTTGAATAGGATTCCCACCTCACATGTTGTCTGCTGGGACTTTCTGTATAAATGGGGAATAGTATCTTCCCCTCAGTATCACAGCAACTGGCTGTAAGCTGAGAGCATATGCTGGTCCAGTATCTGATTTTTTTTAAAAAATATAAACGTGTTGTGCTTCAGCGTTAGATGGCCTTTCTTGGTATTTGAACATATATCTTTTTAACATTTATATTTTATTGTGTTTTACTAATCTAGGTGAAATGTTAATATATATTGCTAGTCTGTGATAAATCAATCAATCAATCTTGTATGATAACAAAAAAATAACAATATAGTGCCATGGCGTTATCTGTTGTATTTGCTGCAAAATAAAGCAAATTTAACAACACAAGAGATGCGCTTTCATAGGAATCAAATGAAGTGGGATTTTGCAATTTTATATTGTCAAATTAACCCTCATAGTGTTTTGTTACTTTTTGTTTTATATTGTTTTGTGATTTCTTTTTCTTGTAATTTTGATGTTGGCTGCTTAGGATCTGGAGAACTGACTTGGATAAAAATGTTAATAAATAAATAAAATCCATCAAGAAGTTGCTTAAATTTGTGCAAGGTACATGACTACCACATCTCTGAACTTTTTCTGAAAAAGTTGAAAATGATGTTCCTGACAGCATGACAGATTTTAGTATTCCTGTCCTGATATTCACCAGTTGTAGGGAATTCCTGTAATTCCCCGTCAGTAGGACCAAGGCAATTTGGAATTGTATGGGCCTATTGACAGCACTTCAAGGGAGAGGGACTCTAATGGATTAGAGCATGGGCTTCTACTGGTTGGTGGGTGTCAAAAATATATATATCAAGATTGCAGCTGCAGTTGGGCAATTAAAGCTCTGACTCCCACAAGGCCTCTTGGTCAAATATCTCATCTAAAAAAGTGTCAGACTTCAATTATGCAGTTATGGCTTCCATCTCTAGGGGCAGTTGACACCCCCATCTGCCCATGAGTGCCACTGGATTTACAGCCTCAGTGTTTAACTTAGAAATGCAGGACATTCCTAACACTTGTGAAGGTTCCTTTTGGATACTATTCAGCTTGGAAGGATCTGCATAAAAGCCAGTTACAGGTAGTCTTTGACTTACGGCCATAATTGAGCCCAAACTTTCTGTTACTAAGTGGGATAGTTAAGTGAATTTTGCTTCGTTTTACAGCATTTCTTGCCACAGCTGTTAAGTGAATCACTGCCATTGCTAAGTTAGTAACATGGTTGTAAAGTGAATCTTGCTTCCCCATTGACTTTGCTTGTCCAAAAATTGCAAAAGGTGATTACAGGACCCTGGGACATTGCAACGTCATGAAAGAGTCAGTTGCCAGGCGTCTGAATTTTGATCAAATGACCATGAGGGTGCTGCAAAGGTCCTAAGTGCTAAAAGCAATCATAAGTCACTTTTTTCAGTGCCGTTGTAACTTTGGTCACTACATGAAATGTTGTAAGTTGAGGACTACTTGTATTTTAAGTAACAAGATTAATACATCCAAATTAATATGAAAACCTTTATCAGCCAATATATTTGTCCCTTATTCAGATGCAACTATCATTTTGAACTTTTTAACTTACACGTTGCATGAGAAATGCTACCATTTATGATGTATTGGCAAATTATCGTCCAGTCTCCAACCTATGCTTTGTGGCGAAGGTTGTTGAGAGTGTAGTTGCACAGCAGTTTCCCCGGCACCTGGAGGAAACGGTCTATCTAGACCCTCTCCAGTCGGGCTTCAGGCCGGGATACAGCATGGAAACGGCATTGGTCACGTTGGTAAATGATCTCTGGAGGGCCCGGGACAGGGGTTATTCCTCTGTCCTTGTTCTTTTGGACCTCTCAGCGGCTTTTGATACTGTGGACCACAGTA